>NW_025109955.1:580876-734690 GCF_011392965.1 Frieseomelitta varia
CAATAGGACCTCCACGACCAATCCATTTATTTGCAAAGTGTTGATTTAAAAATTGCCTAGCCACTCGGCTAAAATACGGCGAAGCTCCATCATGCATAAACTACATACGAAGTCTAATATCGACTGGAACTTTCTCTAATATTTCGTGCTTAAAAAATCAACGTACTTTGTGCCTGTTAGTTTCCCATCAAGAAAAAAAGGTCCAATTAAAAATTTATCAATCATTTCTGCCCATACGTTTAAACTAAACTGGTGTTGATATCTTGAATAACATGTGGGTTTTCTTCATCCCACTTATAATTATTATGTAAATTGAATATACCATACCTGGTAAAACTAGTCTACTAGAGTTTGCTCTGTTTATAAAATTCATTATATCTCATAAACGAAGACAGATAGGACATATATTTATATGATTATTTTTTCATTATTTTTAGGCGCACAATCAGCTCCCGAAGTGGATCCCATAAGTTACGAAACACCCTGTATAGCGTAGCCCCGTGGTTACAAAAAATATTTGCCGATGAAATGGATAATCTCACTCGGACATTTTTACTGTCTTAGTGGTTTACTAATTTACCGCACCATTTCATTTTCGTAGGTTAACTGGTAAGTTCGACGAATGAAGTTTAATTAATTTTCACTGCTACTTGCTACTTGCTATTTGTATATTATTAGCAATACTATTTTTTATTATTTAGTACAGTTTAGTTATTTAGTTATATAATTAGTTATTTATAGCGTTTTATTAATTTATTGCACTATTTCATTTTCGCACCGGTAAGTTCAATGAATAAAATTTAATTGATTTTTACTGCTGCTTGCTACTATTGTTTGTTATAATACTATTGCTTGTTACTTGGCATAGTTCTTTTGTATCGTGTGCTGCACAGTGTCGTAATTTTTTGACTTGGGAAACTTTCCCAGACGTTGTAACTTTCGCGATCCCACGGGCACAGGTTAAGGAAGGAAAAGAGTACAAAAGTTAATTATTTGAATGAAAGACACGAAACCTGTGTGACAAAAGCTGAATATACATAGAATTAGATGTCATTGTAACAAGGGGAGGAAGATTCGTAATTAGAATAAATGGTCTTGGTCGACGAATGATACACGACCAAAAGTGCAACACGCGTTTAATAACTCGAGTGACGCCAGAATATTACCACAGAGAGAGAAATGGCCGAATACGAACGAGCGTTGCGTTTGTTAAATTTTAACATGAAATATCGAAGACTAGTTATTCACAGGAAGCTGCAAAAAAATTTTAAACATACGAAACGTGCACACACATAATACACAGAAACATACGAAACATCCAAAATACGATAGCTGCTAAAATATCATCATATTGATTACCTATTAATATATTAACTAGTAATAACGAATGCATTGACGTATTTGTTACAACATTCAGTGGATGAAACAATTTTCTGTCCAACGTTCATCTCCTCCGAAACAATCGCAGACATTTTCATGCAACTTTATATTTTCACGAACGTAACAGGAGCAGAAATTTCCATCAATCGAGAATTAAAAATCTTACGATGAATTCTACGTTTCAAATATTTCACAGAATTTTCGCCGGGAAATTAATGTGTCCTCTGCGATTTTCTACCATTTTGAAATTTGTCCCGCTCGTCGCATTTCTACAGCTATGTACGTTCTAAACGTGCAAAATTGCTGGCACTGTACGTATGGAATCACGGTTGGCGGTTCGTTTCGGAAATGTTTCGGTAAGAGCGTGAAGAATACGCGCTATCGAAGAAGGGTGCGAAAGATAAAATGTGTCTGGACGGTCTCCGGAGAGGGTCACAGAGAAACCTCGATATTTACACGTCAGAGGATACAACCCCGGCAAAGTACCCGCAAGGGTGTCGCGTACCAGGAGTGTCTCTTTATTGGATAATAAATAACCTGTTTCATTTATAAGAAGGAGATAAAGCGTAGCGGAGAGTGTGTTCGTCGTGTCGTACCCCTTTCACACGGCATCATTCACGCCGGTGTTGAATAAGCGACATCCTGCTTCTGCAATATTTACGCAGTAGCCTCCAAGTATATTTAGCATCGAGCTTTCGTAAACTTTCCAGATGGTCGGGACGAATGACGAGTCTTGAATCATTCATCCTGTCGTCTATAAGAAACGCTATAAATGCATCGAATTAAGGACGAACTACCACGGTCTAAAAATATACTTGGCAAGCTTGTCGTTTAGAGAATAATCGAGTTCTGAAACTTTGGAATTATAGCGGATTTTAGTGACTATTATTGTCAGTTGAAGGCAGATAGAATTAAACTGCGCTTTAGGTCGGATTTTTTTATGTTATTGATGGAGTTCTTGGATTTATTATGGCAATTATGTGGATGTTTCTCGCGTTGTGTGGAAGATGTAGAAGTCATAGACAAAAGAAGGTGATTAAAAAGTGATCGTCTTGCATCAACTGATGAAATTTATTATTGATAGAGTTCGTCTCAAAGTTACGCGACTTATTCAAGTAGAATAAGCTGTGTCAGACTGTGCTGAGTCAGACGCAGGCTAGAATCTACATCGGTTGCTGCGTGTCTACAGTCAATAATAATGAAAGGATGAAAGAATCTTTGTGAATTAAAAATCAAGTGAAATATTCCGGTAAATATCAAACTGAGCAAAAATCGTAATTTTGAGAAAAAATAAATTATTTTATAGATGGAAATTCACAAATCTCGCGATTACTTTCACTTCAGTACAGAAGTATATTCTGTATTTTAAAGGAATCTTGTACTTTTAGTTTGCAATATATTTTATTATTTTCTCTATTTTATTATAAGTTTCATAATTTTTTCGATTACTGCTTCTACTGAGACATTGAAAATGTTCTCGAAATTTTTAAGCAAACTAAAATTTATCCCGAGAAATTCAAAAATGTTAATAAATAATAATAAAATTTATTAAATAATAATTTTAATAAATAACAACAAAAAAAATAAAATAAAATAAATACTTATTAAAATAAGTACTTTTTTATTCTGACTCACAGAAGAAGGACACAAAATTCATCTGTTCTTATCGTCATCTGTTCTTAACCGATTTCTAACTTATTCCTGTCGATACTTTATTTTTTCTCTATTCGTACAACTTTTCTCTCGTCCTATCTCGATCAATCGTTCCAATTGAAAGATTTAAAGAAAAAAAACTTCGATCTTACTAAAAAAGCCATCGCTCTCAACTCGTAAAAAGCCATCGTTCTCAACAAAATAGAGATGGTGATCGAATTGAATTAAAGGATTCAATAATAATCCCATCCAAACTAACGAAATAAATATCAACCTAATCTTCAGAAGCTCCGTGCATAAATGATCTCTCATTTCTCGTTTCAGGGAATAAGAATAAAACACGAGTAAAAGTAGCTAAAGAGAAGAAGGGGAGAGGAGAGAGGACTCGATGATGTTTACGTCGCGCTGTATTGCTCGCCCATCAACAACGGGCGTATAGTTGATACGCACGAGGATGGAAAGTTTTGTGCGAACGTCACCGATAACGCATCATGCGATCGCGATTTTTACGACGTCGCTTTTACTATTATTCGAGAGATGCGGCGTAAAACGTTTCTACACGCAGCCGTGCATAAATATAGTTGGCACGGCGGTAAATCAAGCGCGAGGAGAATCCATCGAATACGTTGAGCCGCAATAAAAATTCCTGTTACTGTCGCGGCTCGGCGCGAGGAGCTGGCGGGTAAGCTACTTCGCTCGCGAGATACTAATGCGTTCGGTTTTATTGTTTATCGAGTGTCTGGCGCGCGATCGATTTAACCCCTCGACCGTCCACGGAGAAAATAGCGTCGAGGACTGGAAGATGCGCCAGAGAGAATTTCATTTTCTTTCTCCGCGTGTTTGCAAACTGTTCATTGGCGGGTTTTTTTCACTTAGCTGGAGATTTTTAATTGTCCTAGATAAGGCATCTGTTTACTAAGCAAAATTATACTTTGAGAAGTACATAAACGTTGAGCAACATTTTTTAGGTGTGAATTTTCTTCATTCGCGTACTGATACCTGGTATTTCTCTATTTTTTTTTTTTTTTTTTTAATTAAGTATATGCTACTTCATCATAGACTCTGTTATTATTAGTGTTTTAATTATTACTGATAACGAAATTCACTAGGTTTGTTAAAAATTGTACAAGAGGTAGGGTTTTTCTTCAAATGGAAGCGGCAAACTTGTTGTTTGGTAGTCAATAGAATTTTGCTATAAATAATAATTAAAATAATAAGAATAATAAGAATCTACAAAATCGATAGTGAAGTAGAGAGCCATCGTAATGTAACACCATGAAACGTACGAAAATTAAAACAAACAATGCAATATATAATCAAACTTTCAGTCGCGGGCTGGACAAAATTTCATAGTTTTCAGTACAAAATCACGCGTGAAATTAACATCTTATATAGATTCATCACAAAAGGATTTAGAAGAAAAGACATTGCAATAACAATATAAATAAGATAAATTACAATAAATACACCATGAAATAATAAAAATTTCTACCAACACTGAATCTTAAAGTTAAACTCTACAAAGGTTATCTTCAGTAAAAATCGTGTCACGACGAGATAACGTCCCGTGACAGGAAACTTAACTCGACCTTCCTGCAGACAGAGAGAAAGAGAGAGAGAGAGATTTCCCGCAGCTTGGAGATCTCCATAAATATTCATGGCGATTAATATCAATAAATATTCGTGAAAGATGACACGGCGCCAAATTCAGCGGTTCATTTTACACGGATGAACAAGGGTTTGAGGGGAGGAGGGAGAGTTTGGAAGCGTTAAAACGTTAAACGCGGGATACGCCGGGACACGTATTGCATTAGCGATACATGAATATACAAACGAGTTTAATCACGGCCGGGCGTGAATCGCGCCTTCCAACTTTCGGCCATATACATCGTCCGTAGCGTTTCGATCGTTTTGTCGTTCAGGTTGGCCACCTTGTTCCCTGAACGAGCGACCGAAGAATAATTACCGGCCAAACGTATCGATCCCGTCGTTCCTCGTAAATAGAGCCGCGTGAGGCGGTCATTAAGCATCAAACGCGCGCGCAATAAATGTATAGAGGCAATACAAGATAATAGTATGGTGTCGCGGAAACAGTGCTGCCAATTTATTCACCGGCGTTTCCGCCGGCGAACAATGCCAGCCTATAGAGGGTTCATCGCTCTTTTCCTACCACGGACGACGATCGTGCTCTCATCATTGTTCAGAAATGACAATGATCTATTTGCCCGGAGGGGGGTGGCTGGATTCTCTGTCACCGATAATAATTATTTTCTCCTATCCGTTTCGCCACTTTGATCCTCTCGAATCGATGGCAAATTTGATTAGTTCTTTTCCAATTCGCCGTTGTTTTTAATTGTAATTTGGATTTTTGTAATTTCTCACAATGTTAAATCATTGTTTTTCAACTCCTCAATTATAGGTGTAGACGAGAGTGTTTTAATTGAAGTTTCACTCAAATGTGCATTCGAGGATCAATCTTTCAGGAACAATTGAAAAGGTAACTTTTTTAGAATTATTTAGAACTTCTCTGCAAGTGTGGGGATACAGAATGACCGTAAAAGAGCATACTTAATTCCCTGCATTTGTGTTACACTTTATGTGTGTTGTTTTGGATCTTTTGGAACGAGTTTTATACTTTACTTGACGGTAATTCTGGTATTAAGGAGTCAGAGAGAGAGAGAATTCATATTTATGTAAATGTTAGTATAAAGTACAAGGTTTAAAAGTGTAAGTAACGGTGTAAAAGTATCTGTGAACACGTCTAGTTGAAATTTCCGTTTAATTTTATATTTGGTATATGCACCATGTATCGAGTAATTCTCATACCTGGGATATATTTCCTTCTTTGATCGCAATTAGGAAGATAAATGATTCGAAGGAAGACCAGTTCTTTATGGCCGTACATCTCTTTTGAGATGATACATGCAGATTTTACAGTCATATTATTCTTGAAAATTGGAGTGGGAAATGAAGTAGAACGAACGAAATAAAATAGTTGTACTTTCATACTCCTTCATATCTTTATCTCTCTGGAAAGCTCCGCGGCTAAAATCCTTCCAGTAGAAATGCCTGTGATGTAAAAAGGAAAAGAGAGTTCCTCGCGACCGTGTCATTTTTTTTAAATTAGAAACACAAAGTGAAACGAAATAATCATCTCTATTTTTTCGCCCTCCGGAACATGCGACAGTGGAAATTCTTACTCCGTTACAATGAAAGGATAAAAATTCTTCGTGACTGTATTTTGCTTCATATGCATGCAACGCGTTATACGTATTGTCTTTAAAAACTGAAAAAAATAGGAATAAAAATGCAATAAAAAAATTGTTATTTTTTACTACTTCGCATCTTTATCTCTTCTTATCTCTGTAACGCCACGACAGAAATTCTTCCAGTGAGAAATGTGACTTGACAGAGAACGAAACGAGCAATTCCGATAAAGCGTGAAGATACGCGAGGCGAATGTTAAAAAATCGCCAGCGCCGTTTCGTCTATTTCAATATGATTTCTGGGCGTGCAATAACCTGGCATAGAACACCATTATACCGTCATAATGGGAAGCCGGATTTGCTGTACGGACGACAGTCCGTTCCTCATCGCTGCTTTATCTCTGCCGCTTTCTGTCTCCCTATTCAGCTTTGTCGTTGCCTTAACTTTACGATTCGCTGCAACCATAAACTCGGTCTATCGAAAATTACGGCGGAGGATATCCTGCAAGAACCCAACTACGCGCAACTGCCATCAAGGAAGTTTTCCAACGGCCCCGTGAATATTGAACATCAACGTGACGCCATATTGTCTCCTTCCATTTGCGAACTGGATTATTACCAAATTATCAAATCGATGAACAACCGTGGAAATTCACTTTCGACGACTCCCAACGCGTGTAGAAGTTGATGTTACGTTAAAGTGTGCAATTATTTATCACATGTACAATATTCATGCAACATGTAATATGAAATGTATTATCATTACATGTATAAGTGTTGCATTGAGTGTCATTGTTACGTACAGAAATTTAAAAATATCTATTGTCCTGAAAATTCCATGTCCATTATAAGTTTCAAATACTTTCGTGGCCTAGTGTATATTTGTGGGACAAATTTTGTTGAAACATGTATTGAAATAACACGATTTTATATTATCTGAATTTATTAAAATTTTAAATAACATTTTATGAAATTTTCATGTATTAATTTGGAATTTTTTCTTTTAACTTGTTTTCTGTTAATTTTTTAACTTTATACTTGTGTAACAGAAGTACACTATTCGTATATTCAATGTTACATATGTATTTATTTATAATAATATAATACTTCTATAAATATAGAATATAATAATTCTTCTTCTGCAATTTAAAAAGTAACAATGTGAGTGGCGTTAGTTACGCCACTATAAGTGTAATATATGTCTGCACGATTCGGGGCTTATTCTACTTGAAATGAAGGTGTGCTAGACACTTTCGTTTGAACAATATATATTCTACCACAATAGTTAATAACGTATAATTGTTACGATTCTTTATCAAACAATCAGAAATATTAAACACATTAAAAGAGAATGACGAAAATCATTTTCTTCACAAATGTTGGAAATATTTATAATACCGTGAGATAAAGGACAATATTACTATTAATAAATTCGATCATTTCCTGCTCCTAATAATTCTGACACTTTGTTAACATATAATTTTCAAACAAGTAAGCTTCTGTGTTTCACTTTGTACTAGAAACACAGGAGCTTGCTCACTCGTTGAATCCGCGCGCAGCAGTGCAACAAAGGAATGAACTAAAGTACCAGAGCATGCCGCGTGAAATATTCCTCAATCGAATTTCTTCCGCGTCACTGGTCAAAACACACCCACACATTAAATTAAAACCGGGGCGCGAAGAGACCATACGAGAAATACTGTCAAGCGTTGCCCGAGTACGAGGATCGAGACCGGAACGAAAACAGAAAAGAAGAACACAACGTTACGGGGGACGCGTTCCAAGCAAGAAGAGGAACGTTTCTTCTTCCTCGAGAGTCGAGTGAACGACATAAAGAACGAAGCGGTGGATGAAGAGCGCGAGAGAAGGAAGACTGCGAGGAAAACCGCATCGGCAGCGAGTGAAAAGCAAACTGAAGACGCTTCGTTCTCTGGTCCTAGCGGCATTTCATCGATCGTCCACGTATTTCTCTACGTTCGGGAACGCTCTACGTTTCTTATTCGAGGCGCTGACAACTCTCCGGGCACCTCGTTCCTCCCGCGAAAGAAAAAGTGGAGTGAAACTTCGACGCACGCGAGAACCAAGTGCACCGGGAGGGCCTTCTTCCCGTTCTCAATTATTACTGGACCGCAGCTCGGATCAATCTCCGGTTATTTTAAATTACTTAGCCGATGCGCCGTTCCCGCCGGACGGAGAAACTTCGCCGAATGTCTCCTCGGGGAAATTTCCTCCGCACGATCGAAAACTAATTCGTCCTCGTCGAGTTTGGTCCTTGATGAACGTCGACCCGAGGAGGGCCGACACTTAAGATCTGTTGCGATTCTAAGCGCTGTTGTGATTAGACTGCCAACAGATTTTACGCAGATTTATGTTCTTTTTTTTTTTTTTCTTGTAATTGTTGTTTGGAGTGGGAATTTCACTGATTTCGATGATGTTCGAACGTGATGCCATGTTTCTGAGTAACTTTTTCCATGGACATGTAATCGTCTCAGGGTTCTAGTTTCTTTTGAGATACGAAGCAATTTATGTGTATATTCGACAATACGAGAATTGGAAATTTTGCGAATTTCAAAAGAAGCACCAACTTACGCTAAAACATTTCAACACCTTCGTCAAAAACCGGGTAAACGAAAACCACGCCAGCGGAGGAGTTTGTAATTTCGGACAGATATGATTCTACTGAAATCCCATTAAATTCAAACTTAGAAGAATGCCACACTACAGAAATCCAAAGACAAAAATACGGAATCAACGCAAACATAAACCTGACTTCTCAAAATGAGAATACAAAAAGTATTAAAATATCTCAAAAACATAAACTACTACACACATATCTAATGGCACCGTCGTCGCTAATGACCCCGCTGTCGATGAGACATTAAAGAAAAATAGAAGAAGAAGAGAATTGGAAATTACACTCGATGGAAAGAAGGAAAATTGTATTGAATTTGCCAAAAGTTGCATCGCAACGATGAAGCTTAATGAAATTTAATCTTCAAGGCATCTGTAATTTATAGCGGATAAAGAATCGATCGGAAGATAGAATCCTTCGAAATTCGATGATATCGTCGAGCGGATGACAAGTTCGAGACGATCTGGTCCGCGGTTGTTAACAAACTTTCCTGAAGTGGAGAGACCCAGGTGAAATGTTCGAAATCAGGGAACGCGAACAAAAGGGAGAAAAATCGGAACCAGAGGCCCGAAATTCACCTCCATTGTTCCCTCGAGGACGTGATATAAAAATCTCGGGTTCTCTCTGTGTTCGAGAAAAAAATAATCCTCCGCCGCGGTGTTCGGCGAAGCGGAACAGAAGAGGAGAGAGAGAGAGAGAGAGAGAGAAAGAGAGAAAGCCACCTCCGTGGCGGAATTGTTCGCGGAACAAGGTCGGGGGAAAAAGCCGAGGGCTCGAAGAACCGAGGCCGAGTCGCGTCGATTTGCTGAACGAAACAAGCGTAGGAAATTGGCAGTTAGTCGAAGGTTCAATTTTTCAGAGCTAATACCAAAGCTCGGGGCCGGAGGAAGCTTGGCCGCCTATGGGGGAGGAGGGGGGGAGAGGTACGCGGCACGGACGGACAAAGAAGACTCGAAATGGAATGAATGGGACAGTCAGCCAGCTCGGCCTAGGAAATGAGATCTACAAGCGAGCGAACCCGGACGAGCGAGAGTGTACGTACAGTCCAGGTGCAATTTTCATCCGGCCAGCAGTCGTTCGTCGACGTTGCAGCTGCTGTTCTCGCGCCTGCATCGTTTTTATTCTGTCTCTGTCTCTCTCTTTTTGATCCTTTACTTTCTCTGTTTCTCTTTACCTTTCCATCCCTTTCGCTCTACTCCTCGTTCATTTTCACCTCGTCCTTCTTTTTTTTTCTTTTTTTTTTTTCTTTTTTCACCCGTCGACCACGTTTCGCCCGTGTTTACCGGATTGATTGCATTTTCCTGGGCAAATATTACCAGGTTAGGGTGAAACCGAAGATTAGCCAGCGAATGGGGTCGGACGTGCTGCTGGCGGCTTCGATAGATGGTTATTTTATAAATTCCGGTGGGTTTTTGCCTTTGCGGAGTGTTGGAGGTGTTGGATTATTTGAAGAGCGCGGGAATTTGTGAAGAATTTAGAGGCATTGTGACTCTGTCTGATGTTTTAGAGTCGGCGAAGGGGCGTCTTTCAGTTGTTTGCAAACGATCGAACAATTGTTTGATGCAGAAGAGTAATATTTATTCTAACGTTTGATCGAATTTCTATATTTAAGCTCTATTTTTTTCCTATTTTTTTAAATAGGTTCGTAAAAATGTACGTAAAAGCTTGGATAAAGCTTTTTGATTCGGAAGTAGAGTGATAATAGATTTCTCTTTATTAAAAAAATTCACGAGCATCTGTAGCCCAATTATAAAATTTAGAGTCATATTTCAGGTAACCAAAGAATCAAGGCAATACGTTCGAAACGAAAGCTACAACAAACAGAGTTCAAGATGGATTTTATTGAAAATTCCACATTTGAGATTCCGCGTCTAACAGAGTTCAAGAATAAATATGAAATATGATACAAGAGTAATACGTACACAAATTTCTTTCTCATAATTTTCAAATTTTTCTCGCGTCTAAACGACGAATGTCCGAACGTTCGTTTTATTCCAACATGTCGCAGTCCTTCCCGCGGAGGGATCTGCTCGTCGCACGTCAAACACTATTAATCCGTCGCATTAATTCCACACAACAGAGAGTCAACGGTCCAGGAAATCAAAGCAGCCGAAGCCGAATCCGGAGGCCAATAATTCCATTATCTTCGATTAGCTCGTATCTGATCCTCCACTTCGCCGCCGATCCTCCCTTTCTAGAGATATCCTAAACGCGAGGGATCTCCCGATCGGACACGCGTCAAGGTTTGTACGTTGAAACGTCGGTGCATTAGCCTCGCCTGGAGAAATTGGAGAGAGAGAGAGAGAGAGAGAGAGAGAGAGAGAGAAAGAAGGCAAGAAGTGGCTTGCAGTTTGCTGAGAAAGGGAGAAAAGAAAAAAAAATAAGGAGAATGAAAAATGCCAGAGACCGATCCAAGGGAGAGAATGAAGGGTAGAAAGGAAAGAGCAGGCAGGGGAAAGCGGATGAAAGCGAAACAAAGAGAGAGAGAGAGAGGAGCGGAGGCCACTTCGTCTCTAGCCGGTCTGTGGCTAATTAATGCACTTTTGTTGGCTTCCTTCGGCCTTGGTACGCCTGTATGTACAGTCTGACGCACAGAAACTGCGAAAGTGGTTTTAAGGGAACGACGCGATACAACACGAAAAAAATTTTTGTAGTGCGAAGCTTCGACGATTTATTCTAAAATGGCCCTCGTCGTCTCGTTTTTAAATGAGTCTTGGACGTTAGAACGCTTGCCAATGCTATTTCATGTTATACGGTAGATAGGATGAGAACGAAATGATAGATTTGCAATAAAATAAATAAAATGGAAACATTGAATTTGTATCAGTATTGGTACCAGAATTAAATATTATAGAATAATTAACAAATATTACAGAGAAATTGAATGATATTAGTTTTGTTTAGTATAGGTATTCAATTTTGTCAATATTGCATCAAAATCGCATTTTATTATACACGAAACTTGTCAAATTACTTAATAAATTCATCAGTTAGTCCAAACATACTGCTACATCCTACTATAGTAGTATTCGAATAAACAGGAATCCATTTAGTTCACGGAATTAACATTCTTCGGTTATTCACTCATCGGCTGACGATGATGAATCCGTCCGACGGTGTTGTCCGAAATAATTAGTTCGTCAGAATGCATTACGCTGATCTCTCGAGAGAAAAATACCGGGTGAACAAAGAGACAGAGAGACCCATCAGAAACGGAGCCTGTTCATCTCGTAGTCGAGTCTGAAATTTCATGAATTTTCCATCCTCGAAATGGCTCTTCTTCCTCTCCTCCTCTCGCGCTCTAGCGTTTCGCGCACGTGTGCGTGTTTTTCTTCTCTCGGGTGACAACCACAGTGAAGATTCGGCTAACGAGACGGGCAGACAACCCGTGAAATGTTTCGCAACGACGAATGAATATCGTGCGCGCGGAAGCGATTCTTTGTGGGGTTTGATGTTGTCGAAATGCGGTCGATGGGTGCTCTGTTTATCAAACGAGTTTGAAAAGTGGACTGGTGAAATACGGTTCCAGCGTGGATTAAAAAGAGCCAGACGAATTTGATTTTCTTTTTTTCTTCTTCTTTCTTTTCGTATCCACAACACCATTTCCGTAGATCCTCCTGTCAAAAGTTAATGCTTTCATTGTGTGATTTATTATATGTTTTGTGATTCTTATTTTCCAAGCGAGGTTCTATGATTATTATTCTTCCAAACGAAATCGACGATGGACAAGAATTGAATTTGCAAATCAATATCTGTAACGTGTACTTGAATTGTCTAAGGTCACGTTTCTTTGCTAGTGAGACTTTAAAAAAATCATAAAAGACCTTTGTAGTAAATACTCAATCATTCTCGTGACCTACGGTTTGACTATTTAAAGATATTTCCAGCTCGAAATAGATCAGAAATCCTAGAAAACTTTCCTAGAAACTTCAATTAGCGCGCTATTAAAAGAACGCCTTGGAGTATAGCTTCAGAATAACTTTGAATCTAAAATTGTCATCTATTGAACAACTCTGATCTGAATAATATTAATAGCTAAACGAGCTAAATAAGCCGAGTCTTTCTTCATCACGAAAATCCTTTCACTTTGCTAATTTTAATTTTTCACAGCCATTTATTCGACGCGTCTGTCCCGTCAGAGGGATGATTTTCAATAAAACTCCTTTCAGGTTCACAGCATACTAAATTAGCCTCCAAGACGATCTCGATCGTCTGTGTGTTTTGTCTTTTTTTTTCTTTTTTTTTTAATTAACTTCGATACACGTGACCTTTCATTAATAAACATCGTCCTCCTCGAGTGACTCGCGACAGCACAAAAGAACCGTGCGAAGATTATAAAAGTGTCGGTCGATTAAAATTCTTCAGCGTCGCGAAAATTCATCCCGGGCTTCACCTTCGACGCTTTTGTGAAGAGGTGGCAAACCTCCTCTACTCTACCAAGTCCTGCTGTTTCCTCTTTCTCTCACTCTACCGCGACATCCATAGTGATGAGAGTTCTGGCCGAGCCATTCAGGAATAGAGGCCAAGCTGCATCTATTCGACGAGAGGCGACCTTTCTCACAAAAGAGGGACCGTGTATTCATGAATCCGTGATCGATCTCGCTTCGTTTCGCCTTGCTGAGAACTCGATCGAGAAGTCGTTGCTCTTTGCAACGCAGCGGCGAGATCACCGGCATCGAGAACATTCGATCGAATTGCCATTAACACGAGTGAATGGCTCTAAAGTCCTGGTCGACATGATAAATCGACAAATATTATAGTGAAGTTTTCGGTAGCTGAAGTATCTCTAGCCTTTCTGAAGATAGCATGAATTCATGGCATTTGGAATTCTTCGATTCGATACATTTTGACAATATTGCCATTAAAATTGTCAGTCGACTGTTAACAATGTTAACAAGCAGTTAAGTTTGTTAAGTTTATTTTTCGATTGGATTGGTGCTAAGTTGGAATTATTGAATTTGGTATACGCGGTAACTAAATTTAGTAAAAGTTTGCTGGCTATATTTCAATGGAACTAATAGATTGACAAAATTGCGAAAACACTTGGAGTATTTTTTAAAACGACGTACATATGTATTTTATTACATATTAAACATTTATTTTTAAAAACTAGCTGAAAACTTCCACAAATAAAACTAAATATAAATAAAACACATTTAACAAATATTCATGTTTGTCTGGATATACTAGATTGAAGTTTTTTGAACGAGGTTTCCTTCTCCAATATCCCCAATTCGGAGTGATATTAATTTCATTCTCACACAATCTCACCATTCAACTGCTCCACATTGGTGATCAACATCGGAATCATTTTTGATTTTTAACAGATTACGATAAAAACTACCAAATTTATAATGCATCAGTATCAGTTGGATCGGTCACTATCACTAATTGCTTCGACGTTTCTATTCAAAAGTTGTTGTTCGATCTTACAAAGAAATATGTAGCGGCCTACAGTTTCTCAAGTACGAGTTTCGAACATCGATTTGTACAAGCTGCGAATGGCGAAGTCTAGTGATCTTCGACGTTAACCTTAACCCTAACTCTAAGAACGAAGTAAATCCCCCTTCGCTAGTGGACAGATTTAAATCGCCAGGCGAAGTTTAATTTTACATGTTTTCATATAAATTATTGTAGTTCCTACATTTTCAAAGTTAATCAAATCAAATAAAGATCGAAGCTACTCAAAACAAGAAGAGAGAGACCGCCGATATATCGGACATTCGGTTTTCTCAGATATTACATAAATGTCGATATATCGGACGTTAGTACTTAGAAGGTTAAGCAAACAGAGTGCGGAATACCGGTAGGATGGGTGACCGTCCAGCCTAGCCAGTAGTTATGGCAACAAACGTCTGGGATAAGTCCCACTGATGAGTCTAGGCAGCGACTCTGAGACGAAATGCACAACCTTTTCTCACCTTACCCTCACCACCATCCTTATATCCTTCATCCTTGCACCCATCAGTACTTTTCAACGCCCTTCAAATACATAATATTAAAGGCAACGGTGAAACAACCTTTTCGAACGAGAATTTCCTTCCATCGGGTGTATTTCTTTCGCGGAACGTTTCGCGACTAAAACAACAACGACCTGCATTATATCTGGCTTCACAAACGGCACGATTTTATTTCGAACTTCCATTTCTGCTTTATACCGTCGCACAAACATATTTGCTCTCTATCTCCTTTTTTTCTCGTTCCGCCTCGCCTCGTTTCTGTTTACCATCCTCGTTTCGTCTCTCTTTCGCGCGCGCGCGCGCGCAGCTGTACGTACACGTTGTTCTCCAATTAAAATTATTCGTTAGCCAAATATTATTCCTTCTGTTCGATCACGTTCCGCTCTTCTGAAACACCTTGTTTCGCTTTCCTTTTATCCCCGCAGCGCCGGCGTTCAATCGCGGGCGCACGATGTTTGCTTTTCCACTGTTTTCCTTTTTCTCATTTTCTTCTCGGAGAAACGTATGTACATACGTATCCCACTTTTCAAGGAGATACGTTGCTGAACAGAGATGTCGAATGGAATAGCCAAGTACGAGGTTAAGCTTGTTATTATCGATCGCTGATGAATTAGTGACACAGAAAATTGATACTTCACGTGGGACTTAACATAATCTAGATTATTTTTGTTAATAATAATTGCAGAAACTTTCCTTCAATTTTTTAAAATACGTAGGAATTAACGTTATTGTCACTATCATTCTTTTGATTTTTTCTTTTTTTTTTAAATCTTTTCAGGAATATTTTTATTAATCTAAATAGGGATAGAAATTATCATTAAATAGTACTTTACTGTCAAGTATTAATCTAAATATATTTTGGAATTAGTATCAGTGTATCAAATATAAAGTAATGTATATTTTATGTAGATTTTTATTGCTATTTTTGTACTATCATTTGCAATTACGACACGTGCATCAGCAACAAAATAGAAAAACGTAAATGGATAAAATCTAAATTGAAATACTTTTACATACATGTAACAAATGGAAGAAATTGCTACGTCAGTGGTTAACGTTCCAGGTGACAGAGTAATTTATTTGACTGAAATGATACGTTTCAATCTGTTCCAAAGAGGAGGAAAAGTATATTCGATGAACTACGAATACGGAGAAAAAAGAAGGGAAAAAGACCGGCGTTGTCTGAAACAGATCTCACGTATTCCTGTAATCGTTTCTACGATTCATAAAAGTTACAAACAGATACTGAATCACTACCGTTTTCGTACTATGAAAACTTACATAAAATTCGTAGGAATTATAAAAAGAATTAAGATTAGGACACGTAACGTATAAAATAAGGAATTAAAGTGACACCGAAAAAAGTTCCTGAGAATATCATTCGGCAAATTTATCCGAATGAATCGTACAATTGTACAAAAAGCAGTTAAAACAAATTTCTTGAAAAGGAAAAAGAAAGAAAATGCGAATAATCGCGTTTCGACGAGACCTCGAACCCGATATCTATCGAATCTTCGAACCGTAACTCCGGTTGGATTTTTGCGCGGACGAGAGTACACGGGCAAGGCCGGAAGTGAACCAACGAATCGTGAATTTCTGAAACTGCTGCCTCGTTCCCTGTTCCCCCGCATTCAGAACCGGTAAGCAAAATTAATCCGTGCGCCAGTGTACACCGTTTACAGGCGCACTAAAATGCAGAATCCAATTAAATAATTCAAGCATGACGGCGCGATGAAGGGTCGGTTTGCAGCGTGCATCCACGCGTGCATCGTCGTGTGCACCAGCGTTGATTGCACGCGAACCTGCAACGGCCGAAAGAATTCCCCCGCGAACCACTTGATATCTCGACGATAACCGCGCGGTTCCGCGACCGTGCCTCATTTTTTTCCTCTCGTCTATCGATTGCCTGTGCATAGTTTTTGTACTCGTCTACTACGAGTTACGACGTAATTGTATTGGCGATACTATGCAGCTGATGTTCAAGCCAGAACAGTCCTTCCTATTGTACAATTACTATACAGTGTAATTTTTATTAGTAGGAGTAGATTGTTATACTGTACTATGAGTTGTAGTATGGTTATTGGCAATAGTAATTGTTATTCTGTCATATTATGAATTGTATTAGATATAATTATTATTAATGATACTAGTTATTAGCAATAGTTGTATCGTATTATGAATTGTGGTTATTACTAGCCCATTAGGAATTGTAGTTATTACTAGCGGTAGTAGTTAATATTATTAGGAATAGTTGTTGTTATCACTATACTATAGTGCAAGTTATGTAATTGTGTTGGCAATACTGTAGTTGATATTAAAGTGAAAGTAATTGGTTTTGTATTATACAATTATTATATACTAATTTTTATTAGTGATAGTAATGACTGTCGTACTACTGTTGTTGACATACTACAGTAGTTAATATTATTAGCAATAGTAGTTGTTATTTCATTATATCATGAATTTTAATAAATACAGTTATTATTATGATGGTAGTGTTATTAGCAATAGTAATTGCTATACTATGAGTTCTGATGCAGTTATGATTAGTGATAATAGTTAATATTAGTAGTAGTAATAATTGGTGCTATTATATTACAATATAAGTTATAGTTTATAGTGATTACTAGTAATTAGTATTGTTATTTATATTGTACAATATATTATGCTACACTACTATATTTTGTAATCACATATTATATTATATCGAGCGCATTCTTGTATTTATTATCCAATTTCTCATAGATCCTCGCAATCATAAGAAAATGTAAATTATTCAATGTGAAAATAGATTAGATAATAATGTATGGAGAAATCAAAACAGTCAATCAATTCAACAAGCAACTTTTTAATTCCACATTGGTCGTATCTCATAAATTATAAAATACACGCATCGATACGAATAAATTTTAAAACCAGCTATGAATTTCACATGGATGGATTTACATGTCTCTTGGAAATAATTGTACGCTTCCAAAGGGTTCGAAAACAGTATTAATTTCTATATTTACATCAATGTGTATTTCGATAAGCAGCTGTGATTTTCTGTTAACATCCATTACATTACAGACGGACATTTCGAACCAAACAGTATTTCGCATTTCAGATAAAAACTAATTTATCTCTGCTAATTTGTTTCTGAACGTCTGTCATCGATCGTGAATATAGCATTCAACGTCATAGCAACACGAAACTGAAGCAGAATACTTTTCGCGAATAAGATCGAATTACGAACTGCAAGCCGAATGTGTTGCTAATTCGTATTTATTGCTAGCTGATCGATCTCGCAGAAAATACGATGTATCTGATTCAACGGAATTAATTTTCAATCATATCTACTGATCAGTGACTCTTTCATCAGTTGTTAACAAGTGTATAATGTTATCATTCGCATTATGTCTTGTAATTGGCAGCCAATAATGGATAATGAGCAATGAAACGCGTTTAATGATATCCCATTACGTTTATATACAAACGTATGTACGTTCCTTTACAATAACAAAAGCATTAGCAACGAAAGGGATAAAGAGAATCGATCGATTGCTCGCTGATAACAATTAGTCTCGTAATTATTCAAGAAGTTGGATTATTTCGTGAAAAGTAGATACTACGAAAATAGCGTGGTGCGAGAATAATTGCACAATTGTAAAAATATATTTACGTTAGAAAAAATATGTCTTCTCTTTCTATTTAACTGCGTACTAAATTCTGTACTAAAAAAGTTAAAATATTCGATGGAAAGAGAGACCTGAGGTAATTAAAATCTGTGCTGAAGAGAAAGAAAGAAATAATTCTATTGAAGCGAAAAATCTAATGCGACTGAAAGGAAAGAGAAATTTAATTCTATTCAAGGCAAAGAGAATTCCAAAGAAAAATCCAGCATAACTAGCGTTAATACTGAGATAATTGAGAGAAAGTTTCAGAAAAAGCCCTTCCGTGCACGTGGAAAAATAAATATTGAAGTTATTGGGTCAAATCCCAGCTACAGATTATTACAAACACGTGACGAGTTATTTCTCGAACACAAACTTACTAACATTTTATTTATCTGTAAAAACAAAAGAAAAGAAAAAACTATTTCTACAGTAGCAACATTCATCGCAAATTTAATTCTCCAATTCGAGTAAAAAAGGATTTTAAAGGATTTTCCAGAGGAACTTTAAGGAGATTTCCACGAACTGCAGAAACGTTAATTAATTTCGACAAACCGTTGCTGGCGTTCACGTGTATGTTACACAGAGGGACAACCCCGAGTAACGCCGGTGTCTGAATAAATTGAAGGATTCGCAAATGCCGCGTTAACTTTGCGTCTTATTTAAACAACAGTTCGAAAAATAACGAGGTACAAAGGTACGAATCGAGAAAAAGTAAAAAAAAAAGGGGGGGGGGGGAGAAACGAGGACAGACCGTGCTTAATAGAAATCAACGCTGGGGAATATTTGCACAAAGAAACGAGAGAACGCGGTGCGCGCGAATGTTCGACGCGGGAAACACGGATGGCGATGTGGCGGGCGAAAAAGAAACAGGACGATGGCCTGGTTTCCAATAGGAAGGACGCTGGGATCGGTTCATTGAGGCGGCGACTTCAAAAGGATTCGCGCGAACAGGGAAGTGGAATTTTCATTATCGGAATAACAGTCACTGTCAGTAAACCTTTTACCGCTTTGATAAGCGTGGTCGAGCCACGCTGAAAGAGGACGCGAGAAGTGAAAGAGAGATGAAAAGGAGAAAGAGAGAGAGAGAAAGAGAGGAGGAGAGAAAAAAAGGAAGAAACGATCCTGCGGATGTAAGCTCGCTCTCGCCTTGTCTTCTATCTTTGGACAGGAGGCTCGTACTCCGTTGCATTAACGAGGAGACGTCCTGTCTGTCTTTTCAGCGACGTGTTTGCTCTGACTGGTCTTTGTTTGAGAATGATTGAGGGGAAAGGTAAATTGAAATGGAAGAACACGAGTGTGAAGCACGGTTTTCAGTGACAGTTATGGAAGAAGGAAATTGATCGCGATAGTAACTAACGTGAACAGGAATTGCATGGATTGCGGATTTCATCGATATAGAAATTCTTATATTTCATCCAATGTGTAATTTCTATATTTTATTCAACATTGAATTTGAATTGAGAAGCTTGAATAAAGGTTTGGAGAAAGTTTTAAATTATTTATTAAGACACGAGTCTTTATCGAATCAACAAATTGAATTTTTTGCACATTTCAATTCACTGAACTTTTATAAATATTCAAAGTTGGTTGTATTCACAGCGAAGGGAAACACACTTTCTTCAAAAGTTACGATAAGATAATTTTACATGTGAGGAAGACTTGAACTCAAATTGAAGATAACTTACTAAATATCAAGTCGGCAAACTTTGAAAAGTATGAAATTAATATCCGTCCGAAGTGAAACAGACAGTTGTTCCCAGAAATCCTCCCGGCACGATATTTTATACGTACAAAACCTAAAGAGGAAAGAGGACGCAACGCAACGTTTCCTTTTTTTCTTTTTTCGATTTTTCGAAACCAACATAGTGGTGTATCTTTTGCGGGCGTATAAAAAATGTCCACCGCGATATTAAAAATAAACCAAACCGCGGTTTCGAAAAACATCAATCCATTGTAAAAATTCCTTCAGTCTGGAAGTGGTTTCGTCCGATTCGATTTGACGCAAATAAAAGTGGCCAGCCGCGGACCACAGTGAAGTTGCGTGTTGCTCCTCTGGGAGAGAGGCGAGAGCCCAGGGGGATAGAAGGGACGACGTCAGTCTTGTTTCTTGCGTCTCTGACGGGAAAATTGAAAACGTTGTATGCACTGTTGCTCGAGGAGACCGCGGGAGAAGCCGTAAATTTGACCTGACGTTAACCGTGCATGTGGTTCTCGAGAGAGAACCGGTTTAAAAAAATATAGTTTGGAAACTAAGGACAAACACGGGTTGTTTAAACCTTGTTGGAAGAATTCGAACTTTGCTTTCTTTTCATTATTTTCGCTATGAAATATATGCGCGCGTTATCTCGGAGAACTACGTTAAATTTGAGTATGAACGTTTAAAACGTTTAAAAATGTACCTTACCCATAATTGACGATTACGTTTCAATAAATATTATTGTAATATATGTGGTTTCAAATATTTGCTTTTCTAGTGTCCAATGTAATTTCAGAACGACGATTTTTATATAAAAAAAAAAAGAAGAAAAAAAGAATGAATAGAACAGCAAACATAGAACTGAAATTATATTTCAAGAATTATTTCCTAAATTAAAAAATTTTACAATAGAGACGAGAGTACTATACAGAAGACGTTTTGTATCAAAGAAACAGAACTGATGAATTATTCTGAAAATGAAATCTGTTGTATGGAAATATCGACAAGCTATCAGTCTGTATTTAACCGTGTCCCGAATAATACCATTATCTCGGCTTGTATCTTTTGTCGTTCTATGTCGATTATTATTCTGATAATCGTAGTTACAATTGAAAACAATAACTCGACTGTCATACGAAAGGGAAAAATAGGAACATCTGGTTTCGCCAGATGAATTAGAAATAACTATTGAAGATCAATATCTCGTCTCTTCTAATTAGATTACAATTTAGAATCTCTTAATTAAAAAGGACGTTCGACAAACTACAGAATTTCTGATATAAATTAATTTACTTTATAATTTACTATAAAATGTATTACTTTCACCTTCCAACTCTTTAATAACGTAGCACTAGCCTTTAAATTTTACATCTCAGATATTTAATTATTGTTACTAATAACTCAGAACTGGAGAAAATAATTATAATAAGAGTGAGATAATTTTTTATTCTTCTCGTAAGAGTGAGATAATTTCCCGAAATCAAACTAGTGAATAATTGTGTATAGCGACAGTGGAAGAAAAATGATTATATTGCTGAAACTAGTCAGAAGATTTACGAAATAAGATTTCAGGTCTAACTAATTTAACTATCTGAACCGTTTGCGATTTAATGCTCCAGCAAGCGCCATGAACTAAATGAATTGGTTACGCTAGATTCCAATCCTCCAAATTAATTTGTACCATGTTACCAGAGTAAGAGACATAAGGACGCAACCTTAATTTTAAGTTTTACCTGAAAGACATACTTGTAAACTCAATTACCAGCCGAGACTAAATTACTGAGAAACAGCAATTACGTTGAAACTTCCTCGCATGCTATATGTAAACCGTCTTTCTGATTTCTTCCTTTTTTTTCTGTATTAACAAGGTGGAAATCCTATTTAAATCTACAAGTGATTTAGCACTTTTCTTTTTTCAACTATTGCGTACAGTTATGATATGAATATAATAGTGCAGTTACTCACTTTTCAAAAAAGAAAAATTGACGACATTTACAAACTTATTGAACAAAACTGATATTCGCTGTACCCGTATGTGTATTTCCTATTTCATTTAAAGAACTTATTTCCACTTCCAAAACTGTATAACGAAAATTTGTCAGAAGTAATATTCATTTGATAAATTAACGTGAACAATCGTTGTCAAACTCCTGTCACGATAAAACTAAATCTTCCAAACTCACGAAAAATCCTCTACAAACCTTTACAAACTTTTACAAACCCATCGAACAAGATTATAATTAATATTCACTCAGTACTCATGTACAGCATTTTTTGTCTCGCGAAAGAATTTACTCCACTTTTAGAACTGTATAACGAGTCATATACTTGTCAGAAGCAACATTCATTTCATAAATTAGCGCGAAGAACAGTCCTCGAACTCCTGTCGTGTTGAAACTATCGTAAATCTTCCCAGCCCACGAAAGGAAGGATCACGTCAAAAGAAAAAAAGAAAAAAAAAATCGGCGAAACTTACGAAACTTGCGACGGTACTCACCAAAGGGCCAGCTGGTAATGTAGGATCGCTCGGTTCGGTTGCGACGTGTCTCGCAGGAAGTTGGCGAAGTTGTAATGCATCTTGGCGTTGTGGGGAAGAGACCGCAGACCCGCCCTATAAACAAGAGGATTCGAGGTCAGACGCAGGGCCACCATCCTTCGACCTCGACATCGACCTACGGCTCTTTATCCCGCCGTGATTACGTCTGATATCGTGTGTGCACGGGCCAGTTGCCTGCACGCGTGCAGACTTTCGCCCGCGCGACAGCCATTGGCCCTGTGCCCGCGGCGTTGTTTCACCCGGTGACGAAGAGACTCCGCGTAAATCCTCCCGCGGAGATTATGCCGCGATTCGAGGCGAGGGGAATTTCGATCGGGGATCTCGCGCGCAACGAATTACGAGCTTGCCTGCCAAACGAATGACTAACGGCTCAGTTACAAATTAAGGGTGGGAATGATCGAGCCGTATATTTCGGCACAAGTCACTTTGCTTTTCAACCGAGATATTCAAGGGTGTTTTAAACGTGTTGCCTAGAAAAATTGATGCCAACTTTCAACTATTTCTTGTGCCGGATACTTGTATTTTTCTCGGTATAAATAATTTCGCACATAGACATTGACGAGTGATTTATGCCACTTTCAAAACTTCGGGTTCTCGTTTTCTCGTTTTTTTATTAGTTTGAGAGAAACTGATTAGTGTTGGTGTAGTAGGAGAAAATAATTATGTGATAGATATAAATGTAACAAAGGTTATAAATAATAAAATTATTTTTTATTAATAATACTTATATTTGTTAATTTTGTTTGTAAAATTTGACGAGTCACAAACTGGCACTGATGAGAAATTTTCTTATACGATTTCGCAGTCAAATGCATTTTCAGTATAGAGATACTAAGCCGAGTAAACATAAGAAATTATAAATATTGAGAATTAGTTCAACTGACATGATTAATCAAATTTTTCATGCCACGAGGGACAAGCTCATCATCATTAATGAATTACATTACATGACAGTAAAAATTTCGATAATAAATCGAATAGAATTTCATGATGAAGATATCCGTATTTATTAAAAATATAAAATTACGCGATTCTCACTATAAATCGGCAACATTAGCAAATTCTTCTTCTTCCCGGCGATAATTTTCACATCGTACGCTCTACACGTGCATTTGAACGATCTCTTCGATACTAAATATCCTCAAATATCCAACAATTCCCATAAAATTGAACACCCATTACCGAGAAGTCTCATATTTTCACATTTCTACAACCTTCCAGATAATTTCTCCGTCACGGTGAAATAAACTACTGTTGCATCCTGTAAAGATGCGGAGATTTTTTTTTTCGTTTCTCTCTTTTTTTCGGAAAATGCAGCGTAAAGCCGTGCCCGACTTTTCAATTTCAAAATATTCATAAAATTCGCGGAATGTTCCGCGAATAATGATGCAGTACGGCAAACGTACTGCGATGATTCGCCTGGAATTGTCGGTATGACGTAAGCTGAAACTCAACATGTTTTCGTTTCCGATCGAGAATAAGAGAAAAGTCAGGTACATAAGGAGAGGTACGATTTCGAATATTACTTTCACATGCATCGACAGCTCGCGTCTGTTCTTCGATCGGGTTCCGCTCTATTACTGACACGTTCGTTATCAGTTGCATATTATGACAGCTTTTGCGTACCGGCGAAAAATAAATCGAATTGAGGAATTCCCGCGAAGTAAAAGGAGAAACTTTATTTTCTAATGACCACAACGTCGAACGAATTTGAACGTTTCTCTCCGTGAACTTGATCACTTGATACAAAGATTTACATTAAGAAATTTCTATTAAACGCACTAAATGCACTGATACTTGTACTAAAAGAATATCTAACAAATTATGAAATTGAGTAAATCGTAAATTAATTCTGTCAAATAACGAGTGAATCAAATTAAATGTACCAAAGAATTTCCAGTGAATAATGTCTAAAGAAAAGTACGCAGATCAATTGCACACAAGTATCGTGATTAATAATTTTATAAATTCGATACGTATCTATGTGTATCGATGCATGTTGTATCAAAAAGGAATGGTTGCAAAGAATTAAGAAGTTTGATCAACAAACCTGAGAAGAGTTTCTCTGGACGTCCAGTCCCTGTTTCGCAGCACTGTTTTATAGCATCCCAGCAGTAGAAGTAGAACGATTCCCGTCGTGATCAGACTTCTTCTGCGCGGGATGGCCGTCCAGCTGATCTGCATCCCATAAACAACCAAAAGGATCCATCCGACACTGCAAAACATTGATTGTACGATCAGTTACGATTACGTAATTAATTTATATTACAGTATTAATATTATATATATAATATAATTTATATTATAATTTATATTTACAGTTACGATGCGACAATTAGTCCAATTTTCGAAGAATATTTTATTCTACTTTAAGATATTTAAAATACAATATTCTAACAAAAAGTATTACAAGTTACTAAAAACAATTTATATTTACAGTCACGATACGACAATTAGTCCAATTTTCGAAGAATATTTTACTTTACTTTAAGATATTTAAAATACAATATTCCAACAAAAAGTATTACAGGTCACCAAACAGCATTGAAAGTAGGAAATTATCATCGATAATTCTGCAATATTAATTGAAATGTGGAAAGAACGTAAAATACAAAATAAAATGAAATACCCATCTATATGTGTAATACACTGACGCAACACTTTATTATTAAATACGATTAAATACATATTACCATCTTTTCCCAAACACGTGTGTTTTCTTTCACGTTCACGTTTATCTCGGCAACGACAACGAACGACAAGATTCTATCAATTACCTGGGCAAGTAGAGTACACGCTCCGCAACGACGAATCCAACGGTAATAAAAAGATTGGATGCGGGCAGGAACGGCAGTACCAGGAACATCCAACCAAGAAGAAGAGGCGGGTGCCTCTGTTGCTGAAAATGAAACGCAAGTCGCTGCGTTAGACCTGCTGGGAAAAGCGTTCTACCCTGAAAACGAAATTGCTCCGCGTTTCCCCGTGGAACGTTGCGTCAACCACTAACCGCTTATCAAATGAACTTTCCACGAGGAAAGGCAGGTAGCGCGCGACGTTACCGTTTTTGCCTCGCGAAGCATCGAAATCGCGTCACAGAATCGTGTCAATGTGGTGTTCTCTGTGTTTTACGAGCCAAGAAAACAAAAAAATATTGCATATTTAACGGGTAGAGAGTTCTCTGGTGATTTTATATTTCGAAATCCGTTTCTGGATTGAGTTGCTTCGATACCTCGGGCTCAACGTATCAAGTTATGAAAATAATCACGACGCGTCTCCGTCGTTGTTTCAATTTTCAAATTTCATTCCCGTGATTAAATTTAATGCAGCATCAAACGCACGAAATTAATTAAACGTTTTTAATTTTAATTTCACGGTTGAATTGCTTCCCGGCGTACAATATACCTACGCCACCGAGTATTACCGTTCGTGCGAAAATTATTAAAATACAATTAGTGGGAAATGTAAAGCAGTCTCCTTCGATATATGGAATATATAACTTGTCTATTACGCGAACTTGTTAATTATTTGAAGAACTACAATACACTCGTGTGTATCTGACGTTGAATATATCGCGATAATTCGCGAAAGGATAGTTTTGTAAACTTGAAAGTTTTCCTTTCCTTTCCCAAATAAATGGACTAGTGTGTTCATTTGTGATAATAATATTTTCCTTCGATTCGATGTCTAAATGTTTGCCCAAATGCGGTAACCATCTTCAAATATTATAGAGGCAAAAGTGGGAGAAAGAAACTTTCGAAAGAAGGTAGCGACTCGACGAACGAGTCGAATTCAGTTTCGACTTGCCGATCCAATCGACCGTTCTTATTCACCTTGCAATTTCCCGAAGAGAAATTCCCGTTCTCCCGTTTCGCCTTTCGTTTTCGAATTACCTCGAAGTTTGAATTTTATGCGTGACCTGAAAATCCAGCCTGTTGAACCGTTGATAATTCACGCTTGGTATTTCCAGCGTAGGAATGTGATAGATGGAAAATATATATCGTGAATTGAGCAAATTATAATAATAAGAACACAAAAGATCCATGCAGAGTGAAGATTTTCCTTTTAAACATAATTGAAAAAATAGTAACGAAATG
The DNA here is from genome assembly GCF_011392965.1 of Frieseomelitta varia. Taxonomy (NCBI): domain Eukaryota; kingdom Metazoa; phylum Arthropoda; class Insecta; order Hymenoptera; family Apidae; genus Frieseomelitta; species Frieseomelitta varia. Next base: position 607,711 of record NW_025109955.1, read on the forward strand.
ACGGAAATTTTTCAGTTTCATTGCGCGTTAATAATTCGTCAGACAGTTTAATAATTATTGTAATTAATATAATTGCAGAATAACTGTAATCGGGTTTAATAATTTGTTTAATAATTAATGTGGATTGAGACTGTGGACTTTCATGAAAATTTGTACTTTTGTGGATGTAGTTAGGTAGAATTGTAATACAGATTTCTATTGAAAATTTTATATACTATATATATCTTCGTTCGTACCTCGAATATTCTACAAATTAAATTCTTATTTACTATTCTACAAATTAAATTCTTATTTACTTCAGTCATTACGAAACGACCACCAAGAGAAACAGAGCGAAAACTTAGATTTTCCAAGAGAATCACTCCATTGAACAACAAATGAAATACGTCAGTCATCGATAAAGAAACAAATCCCATTTTTTAAACTCATGTACACGCTTACTACAAATATAGTCTATTGCAATCAAAAGAAATTTGGCCAAGTTACAATAAAAAAAAAAAAAAAGAAGAAATTACCAATTTGAAGTACCAATTACCGAAAACTAGAATTTTCGCGAATATGCGGATTATGAATATTTTGGAACAACAATCGCAACGGTACTCGACGTACGACGTTCGAAAACCAGACTGTTTGTACAATTGCCACCAGAGTATATAATCGACGTAACACCAACAACGAGTAATAGTATCCAAGCTTCCCGAAGATGATGAGGACACCAGCAGTGATCCTTTTGTGGTTTCTCTTCGTCGTTGTTTCGTCCATAATTCCAAGTGGAACGTCGAACGAGCACACGGTGGAACAAAATGATTCGGGAACGTGGCCGGAACAATATCGTGCGAGCATCGACGACGACGAGGAAGCCATCGTCTCGGCGGTTGGACGAGAAACGAGGAGTTCTTTGGAGGATGGACGACAGAAATCAGGCGCGAGGGAGGCTGGATTAACCCGGCGGGAAATGAGATCAGTGCAAGAGGCTTCGAGCGGAACTGATTGGGGAGGGTTGCTCCTTCGCCTCGCGGCTACACAGGTATGTATGTATGTATGTATGTATGTATGTATATATGTATGTTTGGACGCGCCGCGCGATGATCAAAAGCTTCTGCGACGTCCGACAGCCGGATCGTTCGATTTTCTTCCGGTTTGCCGGATTCATTGAAAAATAGATGTCTGAAGTGACGGGCGAGAAACGAAAGGCCGTGCCTCTCTCCCTTTTCTTTTTAATCTCGTCTCGCCGTGAGACATTCGAAGTTTCATCGGTAACTTTGCATTGGTCCTTGAAACGTTGAAAAGAGATGATTCTTACGGGTGGAAACATTCGAATCGCAAAATTGCAGAAGACATCGTTGCTTGTTTGAATTTCTTTTCGTCTATGCTTTTCTCGTATTACATTTTTTTCATTTGTGGAATTCTAGGAATTCTATTCTTCTTCATTAATTTCTTAATGAGAAAAGGATCGCTGGAGGATAAGGAAGATAATTTTGATTTTTCCATTTTTTTTTTTTTTTTTACGATCGTTAGATTTTGTGGATAAAATTTAGTTGATTATATATTTAAAGTAACTGTTTCCATGTTACTACCCTTTTTTATTATTATCGCGTTTTCAAAGCCATGTATATATTAATTACACGTCGTACAATCTCAAAGTGAATATGGAATATTCAGCTAATGGACTAATGTGCTCATGGTAGATTTATTTCGATACATTTAATAAATAATTCTATCAGATGAGAAATAACTAATTAGTTTCACATACTCGAAAATATGTGTACGTATAAAAATATTTTGAAAATAGATAATATAATAAATTCATCGTCAAGAAACGAATGACATTGATTGCTATGAGACTGCAGAGTTTTATTCATAACAATTGTGATATGAACCACAGTTCTTTCCACAATATTTTACAGCTAAAGTAATTTTCCATCATCGCTCTATTTCTTTAATTATAATTTCCAAAGTCTGAATTTGTACGAAAATCAACAGTCCAGCTGAAGTTAAATTGAATTTAACTTATTACTCTATGTAATCAATGTTATTCAAACATTCCAGAAAGTGGTAATAACGTACATTTGATCCGAAAGTTGCAAAATTTCTCCTAATTTTGTCAGCCTTTGAGATTCAATCGTCAGGAAATTTTTTAATATACGCTACGATACGAAATAGAAAAAGAAAACAGTTCCCCATGTCAATCTTCATTCAAATACAGGGAGTCGCTAGACGAACAGGAAATTTTCCGCCAATAATATCCCTGCTGGCGTCCATCTTTGAGAAACCCGAATCTGTCGTTTACGAGTCGCGCCAGAATCGTCGCCGCAGATGGTTAACTGACTTCCCGATCTCGGAATACACGAAAGCGATGAAAGATCCGGACGACGAGGATGAGATAAAGAAAATCCTGGCGAACGCCAAGGCACAGCTGAGCACCGTGAAATTGGACAACATGGAGAAGTTCCGAGACGACGATTTTGGCAACAATTGGCTGTTCTTCGTGCTGCCATTCAGATCGGGCATATTCACGGAATCGTTGTTCAAGCCGAGGAGCAAGGGCTACGAAACGGGAGCCAAGAATTGGGATGCGTCGTTCTCGAACACGGGACAGTTGGTAAATTACAACGAGGACGTTGGCCTTGACTTTGAAAAGACGATCAACGAGAATTATGAATCGTCGCGATCGAGCGTGAACAGTGTTGGAGAATATTCCAGCGAGTTGGCAAAAGAGATCTCTTGGATCACCGAAGAGAATCAAGAACAATACAAACCGAATTTTAACTCGAAAGTGATAGAGAAAGATGGGCTTGGTAAAATTGAGAGAGATGACGAGATGGATCCTGAATTGAGTTCGAAAGAAGCTGTAGAAAGCGATCCAGATACCGATGAAAATCTTGAATCACATTTGCAAGAAGCAGAGAACGGTGGCGGAGCAAAGTATGAAACAGATACTGGATTAGTTTTGAAAGAAATACCGAGAGATAGTGCAGGTACAACCGAAGAAAACTATGGAACAAATGTTGAGTTATCTTTGAACGGGACTGAAGGAAGTGATGCAAAAGATACGATTGATTCTAAATTACTTTCGAACAAAGCTAGAAAAAGTCATTCGAGTGTAACTGACGAAAAATCGGATCTCGAATCAGACTGGCAAGAAGGAAAAGAGAAAGACAGAAGGTCAGAAACAAGTGAAGAAGAACGTGTAATCAATACTGGAGTACGTTTGGAAGAAGCTGATAAAAGTGAATCGGGCAAGACAAATCCTGAGTTAGATTTGAAAGAAAGAGGAAACGATAGTGCAAGTGGAACTGGTGAAAAACACGAAACAAATCTTGGAGAATCACATTCGGAGGAAACAGGTAAAGATGATTCAAGTAAAACTGAGGAGGAATATGAAGTAGATCCTGGATCACGTTTGAAAAATGTTGTAGAAAATGGCTCAGGTACAACTTATGATTTTAGATCGCAAACAAAAGGAGCAGAAGAGAATGTCTCAAATACAATTAACAAAAAATATGACAGAAATACCGACCTAAAGACGAAAGGTGAAAAAAATGTTTCGACAGTTAGAGGAAAGTACGAAGCAGGTGTTGAATCACATTTGAAAAAACTGAAGGGAGATGATTCAGATACAGATCGTGATCCTAAATCGGAAAAGTTACATTCTGAATCAGAGACGAAGGAAGCAGAGAAAAATGTTTCTACAACGAATCGAAAAGGATACGAAGCAGATTTCGAGTCGCATTTGGAAAAAACGGAACAATACGATTCAGATGCAACTTACGATGCCAAATCGGGAACGAAAGAAGCAAGAAAGGACGCTTCTGCTGTGACTGGACAAAAATACGAAGCAAATGTTGAATCGCGTTTGAAAGAAGACAGTCCAGATTCTCAAATGAAGAAATCGGAAAAGGGAGACTCACGATCGGATAAACAAAATCGCTCGGACGGTAGGGAATATTTAATTAAAGACGACGAGCACGGAAGTAAAAGCGAGGATTATCGCGACGTAGGTGTCAACGTTGACGTAAAAAGTGACGAGACGTTACTCGGCGATATTTCGATCGATAACACGACAATGGCCGTGATGGGAGCTGATAAACCGTCGACTGCAGAACTACCTGTGAAAATACCTAAAGTACACAATAAACCGAGCGAAAATAAACGGCTTTCGAGCGATAAATCTCTTTTTATTCCGGTTGTTTTGCCAGCGGTTGAGTCGCAGGACCCGGCAAGACACTACGGGAAAAACTACGAGGAATCGACAGCTCGTGAATCAAGCGTCGCGAGGCCGGATCAAAGCGCGGTAGACGAGAAGTTGATTAGCAACGGGATACTAGACCGCCGCTTGTATCAAGATTTAAACTCAACTCTGAAAGACGGAAACTTAATTGGCAACGAAGCGCAATCGCATCGTGACACGAATCTAAATGCGAGCGATAAATCAGAGGTGGAGAAAAGTGTTGGGCCATCGCCGCCTGTGAAAAACGAAACGGACGAGATATCGGCCGAGAACGACGAATCGAAAGTGACGAACGAAGAAGATTCCCCGGGATTAAATATCGCACGATTGCTGGACGTGAGAAAGCAGAGCGAGAGATGGCGAAATTTATACGAGGAGAATCGACGAATACAGGACCCCGGGTGGAATTTCACGAATGTCGACGGACCGGCGACCACAGACACTCGGCAAGGTGCTCGCCGAGTGTATGATAAACAAAAGAGTGCAGCTGAAACATCAGTTCGCGTCGACGCGGAGGAACGTCGCGGCCGTATCGGAGAGAAATCAACGTCTAGCGAGGAGACGCGCGCGGCGCGTGGAAAATCGTTGATTCGGGACGGGACGGGAGAACGTGATGCTTTATGGGGAGATCGCAATGATTACGGACTGCACTCTGACGAGGAAAATGTTCAACTCGAAAGGACGTCTTTGGGCGAGGGAGCTGGCGTGAATTCGCAAGGAACGAAGGATCCAAGGGAGCTTCTAAAAGAATTCGACAAACTAAATAATAGCAAATACGAGAAAGAGAATTTGAATGGTAGAGAATCTAACGTGGAGGAGGGGAGATATTTCGAGGGAGGAGATTCAAGAAAGAAGTCTGAGACGAAGAATGGGATGAACAATGCGACTGAAGGGAAAACTGGATTAGAAAATGTAGAGAGGGCGAAAGATTTTGAAATGAAAAATTTCGAGTTCGACGCAAATACAGAGACTTCGACGAGTGTAGGGTACCTCGAGAATGAAGATTTGAGGAAGAAGTCTGAAGCTGACGAACGTGTCAAAGTGAACAATGTAATTGGAAAGGATCAGTCTGAAGAGAATACTAAGAACAAGCAACACGATGCGTCAGACAGGACGAAGGAAACAAAGTTCAAAGTGGAAAACTCGCGTGAAAAAGAACTTCAATGGCGAGACGCGAATGACGGAAATAAATCGGTGTCGAAGGATCCGAAGGGGAAAGAATATAATCCGGGAAGAAACATTGAAGCGGAAAGTTCGGTGATCGGCGATCTAAAATCAGACAAATTTGAGTCGGGCGACGCGAGAGAGAAGAAAGAATTTGAGTCGGCGAGGAATTCAGATTCACAGACGAGAAAAATTGAGGGAGGAGACGAGGGAAGCGACGAATTTAAAGTGGAGAGGCTGAAAGGAACGGAAAGAGAGTCGGGAAATCTTGAGAAAGAGAGGAAACACGATCCGACGACAGAGAAATCTGAACAATCGGTTGAAAGATTCGAGTCGCAGCATCGCGGCAACGCGTTATCGACTTCTGATGATTCGCGCGTGACTGCGAGAAAAGAAAACACAACCACCCAACAGGGTGTAGAATTTTCAGAAGAAGAGGAGCACAATGAATTCAACGAGCACGTTGAGAAAATAGATGGAAATTACTCTGTCTCTGAGCGGGAGACAGGGAAGCACGCGAAATACGCAATAAATGACCGCTTTGAAGAAAGAACTGCCAAGATTAAAAACGATGAAATATTTAAAGAAGGCCGTCGGAACGCCAAGCACGAGGAGTCGTATGTAACTCGTGACGGGGCTTCGTTTGAACCTTCAGCCGAGGGAAATAAATCGAGGAGGCAAGAATACGAGGCGACGTCTCGCGAACAATCTTTGAACGCGCACAGGGAACGTGATACGTCAGAAAATAAAGGCAAAGGAAATGAGAGAGTTACCTCGCGCGAGGATGCAAGCGCTGATGAAGCATCCGACGGTAAATATAACCTGAGAGCGGATCGGGTGGAAACAAAACACGAAAGAAAATACGAAGCAGCTGAAAATAAAAGTAAGGAGGAAGTAGGACTATCGTTCGTTGGAACGGAAATAAACGGCGAGAAATTATCGTCGAGCGAAGCAACTGCCGAAAGAGAAGGCTTTGAAACGAGAGGCGATACGTCGGGAGACAGTGGCAGGAAAAACGTAGAGCCGAGTCGAACGCGCGGTAAAAACAAGTCGTCGAAGGAGGGAAATAACGCATTAATAAAAGGAGCGCAATTACGAAAAGATGGCTCGCCATCAGCGATAACGGTCACCGCGGGAGAAGTGGCATTTGTGAGCGGCGAAATTTACGAAAAGAGTAATGGAGCTAGTGCATCATCCGCGAGGGTAAATAGCACGGGAAAGGAGCCGGGAATTCGTGAGGAAAACAACAGAACGTTGGAAAATAACGAAACGTACCTCGCGCGTAAACTCGATGAATCATCAGAAAACGAGCCTGACGCGACAAAATCGTTAAATATCGCGAGCGATCGACGTTCCAACGGCACCGATTTCGTTACGCCTTCGAATGAAATTAGCGAAACATCGCGGGAGAGCGAGAGAATTTCGTTAGAAGATTTAAACGGGAATCGAGCGACGAATCTGTCAAGTTTCGGTGCACGAATTGGGAGTCTGAAGACGGATTCTGAAGACGGATCCCCCGTGGCGATTGACGATGCACGCGTTACGGAGCTACAGGGTGAAAACGAAGCGTCTCGCTCAAACGATATTTTCGGAGTAACCGACACGAACGCAGAGAATGATTCTGCGAACAGAACTGCTGATGAAGACCAAAGTGGTTCGCGTGTAAATTTCGGCGATTTGAGTAACACAGGATATTCTGATGAACTTGAAGGGGACAACAGCTACTCGCTTGCGTCTCAGAAAGTATCGACAGAAGGAAACGAGAGTGACAAGAATAAAGTGCCGAGCATGGATGCGCAAAGGGAACACGAAAGTGAAAACAAAAATGTTGAAACGAACGAGGTTGACAACTCAACGTCGGAGATGCCAAACGAAACAGCTGATCGATCAGTTGTTAACTCGGGTGAATCTGAAAGGAACGAATATAACAGACCTTTGTCGAAAGAATCGGCGAAAGAGATCGAATCAAAAACGCACGGTTTAATCGAGGACAATAACTTGGGAAGTGAACGTGATATTAATACTAAAGTTCCCATTGACAAGAGTAATCGCGGAGGTATTGATTCGAACGAAAGTGGTCGGAAGTACATAAAGTCTGATGAGAAAGGTACTGATACTACTGAGAGTAGCGAGGATCGCGCAGAACAGAAAGGAGACTTCAGAAAAAGTGGGACACTTACGAATGTAAAAGACGAGTCTGATCCGCCAGAAATAAAAGTGGAAAGTGAACATAGTACGGAAACGAGATTGAATTCGAATACCGATGTCCAAGCGGAATTGTTAATAGAAAATCACGAAGGCATTGATCCAGTAGAAAACAAATCGGGAGAAGGCGGGACTTTTGCAAACGCGAAGAATGTGCTTGATTTGCCGCTGGCTAAAATAGAAAATGGATCTGACGATAGGGAGGAAAAATTGAGCGAAACATCGAACTTTAATTCGAACATCGATCCCTCGGCTCGATTATTTATTGAAAATCAAGAAAATATTCATCACGACGGTGAAAGCGGCGGGAAATATACAGGACGCGACAATGTTGATCCTGGTGAAAGGAATCAAAATTACTTCAAGACCGATCGTGAAAGTATTGACCCTGATAAAAGCAATCAGAAACATATTGAAGAAGTGGGATATCGAGAGACCGGAGCGAACGAAGAACGTCGTTCGAACGTGCGAACAGACGATGCGTCGACATTCGATTCGAGTATTAACATTTCGACGAAACAGTCGGTTGGAAACCAAAGAGACACCGATCCCCGCGAGAACGAAGCGAGGGATACGCTTGACTCGTCGCGAGGAAAAATATCGGCATTCTCGTACAAGAGTGAAGATGAATCTCGTGCAAGAGCGAGGACAGACGACGCTTTGAAATTAAATTTAAACAACGAATTAAAATCAGATGAAACGAAGGGACTGGGGACAGGAAGCAGAGAACGACATGAAGATAAAACAGTGGCAAATGGCGTAAACTTGCAACGAGCGCCCGACTCATTCTCTGCGCGAAGCTCTAAATTCTCCGGTAATACTGCCACCTCCGGCGAGCGTAATATATCATCAGTTGCAATTAATCAAGCGTCCGAGGAAGAATCGGAGAAAGAGGGAACAACGGGGGGAGGGAACATGGCTGAGGATGGTTCGTTCAAACACAGCGATTCCAAAATGATTGGTAATTTGTCACTTGCGAGCAGCGAGAGTAACGAAACGGAAGGGAGCGACACGACGTCTGACGAGATGCTGGAAAGCGACGATCTTCTCAGCATCGCCAGAATGTTGACAGCGAAAAATTTCGAGGAGATTAGGAATTACTACAACGTTCGTGACGATCGCGATGAGGAAATAAACAGAGCCGAGGGAGAGGATTCGACAAAGGGATCAGAAATCGAGGTGTCTCGGAGGGATGACAAGCCTTGGATCGATATCGCGCGGAAACAAGCCTCGACGACGGAGGGAAGTGGATCAAACGGCTTGTACGTAGACGAACGAGGAGTTCTAAACGAAAATGAATCGATTACGCGCCATTCGAACGGGAAGAAAGCGTTGGAAAAAGGATTTGGCGCAGGTATCGAGGAGACTGTGAATAACGGGGAAAGGAAGGAATCATCGTCCACGCTGAAAACATCGGCAGATAGAATTTCATTGCCCCACTTGGGCGTTAAAATTGTTGGGAGAAATGATGAACGGGAGGGAACAACGTCGAACAACTCGAGTTCCGGCGACGAAATTACAAGAAACGACGCGAAAGAGTGTGACGAGCACGCGACGCCATCTGCACCGGGGCAATTAATCGACAACAACGTGCTCGAGGCGTTCCACGGGACGGGTGTTCCGCCTGCTTTGAATACCAAAACAACCAGCGAACCTCACTCCTTAAACATGGATGAAAATACGATTAAATCTCGTTTACCCGGAGCTACCGCGGCACGTCCTATTAATTGGACTGATAACGAACGATCTAATCAGCCGCCGGTTGAAGCTACTTCGGAAGAAACACCCAGTGGCGGTGAAACGTCTCGTACGGGTGCTGCGCGTCTATCAAAATTCGATCCCGAGGTGAAATCGTTTAGAGCGAATGAAGATTCAACAGATAAAGGGAAGGAGAGCGCTCGCGATGCGAAGAGATTGAGAGACGATGAAGCGGAAAGAGCATCCGAGAGCATTGCAAACGGGTTTAACGACATTTCTGTCGAGAACGAAGCTTCGAGACACGCTTCGGGAGATGCTAAATTTGCAAATAGCGCCGCGGATACGTCGCGCGCGAGCGTGTCACTTAACGAAAGTGACTACAGGACTGACGTCGGGGTGAATGCCAACAGACAGGCGAAAGTAGATCCCTCTCGCGAGAATGATCTATTAAGCGTCCGAGGGAACGCGAATGTGGAAAATACGAACGATACGTTGGATCGAGAGCACGATACGAACGGAGAACATTTGGAGCTAGATATTTACGACGGCGACCATCATAAATCAGAGACGCCGACGATTGCACACGCTGCAGAAGATGAGGATAATTTGTTGAGTAACGGTGAACGCGTCGAACACGGTGAGGGGAAACTGGAGGATCCCGTGTTGAAGCTTCTTTTGAATCGAGAAAATCAAACTCAAAGTTGGAGCAACGAGCCGCGTATCGATGGTTATAACTCTGGGAAGAGTGACCAGCCTTTGAGCGCGGGAACAAAACTCGAGCTTGACAACAAGTTAAACAAAGAAACATCTGAAGGGAGGCCGACGCAGGAATCGGAAAGTTACAAAGATAAATTATACGATGCTGAACATACAATATCGCAGTCCGCGGGGGATTTGCATGGAACGTCGGAAGATGAAAAAGAAACGCAAATACAGAGACCTTTAACCGAAGCCGAAATAGCGGTAACAAGGTCCCCTGGATTGAGGCAACAACAACGACAGAATGTTCCCTTGGAAGAGCACAGGACATATTCTAAACCGGAAGATAAGCAGGTTTCGAGTGAGAATTATTTCGGAGATCCTTTGAAATTAAATGTAGAAAATAAATCAGCAAGTGATACGGTATCAATTAAGTCAGACAACACACCAAATACGATCGTTGCGAGTAAATACGAAGATTCTGCTCTAAATGATAGCTCAAGCGACTCAAAGAAAATAACTTACGATTCAGATACTGAAAATGAATTGAGAAAAAGTTTGAAAAAAAATACTGATCTAAAATCTAATGCTAGACGTGGCGATGTTGAGAGTGAATCGAAGGAATTAACATTGAATAAATCGGAGGAAGTGTCTTATGAATTAAACAGAGAAAACGAGTTGAGTCTGAAAGGAAGGAACAATTTTGAAATAGCAACTAACAACTCTCATTATACGTCTAATGTTATTAAAAATGACTTACACAGTCAGTATCAGGGACCAACTTTAATAATAACTAACCCATTGAACGTGGCGTATGGATCAGAAGCGCAAGAAGTATCAAGGCTCAATTCCAAAAAAGATATTGATCCTCAAGTGTCAATAGAATCTCAGTATGCATCCAGCACAGCTGCGAATGATTCGTACGGTAAATTAAAAGATCCAGTTTTGACTGCGAGTAACTTAGAGACAGTGACTCACGAGTCAAGTACGCGAGACCAATCAAACTTGAATTTGAAAGAAAGACTCGACTCTGATGCATCAGTCAAATCTCACACGACAAATACTGTTGAAATTAATTCACGTGATGACTCTGAGGCTGTAACTACAGTTCCAAGTGACTCAAAGAATGACTCGAAATTCAGTACCAAATTCTATTATGCATCTAATGCCCCTAAAGATAATTTAGATGATCAGCCACTGAAAATAACTTACGAATCGAAACTGAAAGAACAATCGAGTCTCGACGCAAAAACTGACGCTGATACATCGATCGAATCTCCGAGCACGTCCAGCATTGACGAAAATAATTTCGACAATAAATTCAAAGATCCAACTCAAACTGGCTCGAGCAAAGAAAGTATCGAAAGATACAATTCGAAAGCAGAAAAGAACAGGGAAAGTGTGATAGGAAATTTGTCAGAAGACGATGAAACACTTTCGGTATCTGAACTTGGCGATCAACACCGAGAAGTAAATGTAAGCGAAATAAACGTTCCCATCGACGACTCAACGACCGAAAGCTCTACAAACGCAGCTGGTGCTCTGGTAGACGAGAAAGAAGAAAGCACAAAGTCGGGGAAGCCTTTGCCTCCTGTTTCTCCAACGATATCTTCCGAGCTAGACGCTAAATTCGCAAAGAAACTGCAATCCAGTTCCGACGAGTTTGCAAAACCGCAGCAAAAAGTCCCGAGTAACAGCGAGCCGTACGATCCTGTATCTTCGGCGAAGGTTAAATCGCATTCCGGCGAGAGAGAACCGGCAAGATCGGCGAGTCCCTCGTCTTATAATTCGTTGAGCAAACCTTTAAGCCTGTTTACACGTTTTCAAGATGATGCACGGGATAACCAAGTTTCGAGCACGTACAGCGCATCGATCGGTGAGCCAATATCGTCGAACGTTGCCAACGTAAAAAGCAAAAGCTACGAACCTGCGAGTATACTTCAGGTGAGCGCATCAAAAAAAAAAAAAAAAAAGAAAGAGCAACAGAGTTACTCGACTTTTTACGATTTATTCGAGACTTATTTTGAGAGAAATTGTTTTCAGTTAGTCATCGTCATTTAACTAAAATTAATAATTGGAACGAAAGTCTCAATTGTTTGGGGTTATAATTGGAACATACATTCAGTCGTGATAAAATAAAAATATAATTAATACATCGAACAAATTCAGGCACTTTTCGTTAATCTAATTGTTGAAAAATATTAACGGCGCTTTTTACTTTCGCAGAAAGCAATTCAAGATAAAGCGGAAGTTTACATAGTGAAGCAAAATTCCGAGGGACTCGTGAATATCGCACACGTGGAAAATATGAAACCTCTCGTTGTGACCAGTAAAGAGATTTCAAAGAACCTTTACGATAAGATTGTTGACATGTTTAGGAGAAGTCGGATCGAAAGCGGCTCGTCAAGTAAAACGTAATAAATGATGTATGGTACTTAATAACTGATTGTAGTATTACTAATTTATTATCTGATATTGAAATATTAAGAAAATATCGATCACGTGTAAATTTTGTATTTGTTGGTAGTTATAGCAGGTCATTGAACATTAGTTAACTAACTAAAGTATTGAAAAAATTCGATTAAGAAACGATTGCAATAAAATTGTATCGTTACGTGAAAGATTAAATTATTAGTGCACTATTAATAAAAGTTATCTTGTGTATTTTTAATTTACTACTATTAGTATCACATAATTTTTATATTTTAAAGTATAATAAAATTAAAAAATATATTATATATCATAAATTATATATTATAAAATATAATATACAGCAACTGAGCCAAACTACAGTTTTAAAGCAAAGAGTAGAAAATGGAACAAAATTTCTTTCAAAATGAAATAACGTCGAACGATCAGCGACTTGGAAAGTTCAGAAATGGAGGCATTCTGAAGACCTTTGGACCAGAAATTGTTTTATACACTAATCAATACATCGCTTTTCTCTTTGTCAAAAACAAAATCAAGTTTCAAAGCAAAAAGAAATTAAAAGTTGATTAATTCAGAAAATATTCTGTCTCTAAGAATAAGCCAACAAAAGTAAAGAAAATCTTATATTTGATATAATTTAATATATTTTCCTTACTCTTTGCGCGTGTCGTTTCTATCGACCAATGTCTTTTCATTAAAATTAATTAATATTCTCGCAAACATTCCAACGTCCAGGCGAGAGGCAAAAATAATTCTATTACAATTATAATCTAATTAAATAGCATCAATTTCAATGAAACGTTTGTTCGTTTACGTTCGTTAAAACACGTTCCGACTAATCGAAGTCACAGTCTGACATATTATTCTTTTTCGCCTTTTGCTCTTTCGATGGTAACCGGAATTACCATGGTCATTTGTCAAGGGTGTGCGCGAAAGAAGAGAAACAGAGACGATGAAACGATTACAAAGCGGGAAATGAGTAAATGCTAGGCAACAGAGGGGGGCCGGTTGTCGTTACGTATTTCAGAGATGTGTTAGACGCGAATCAATTTCGGGTCAGCAGTTTCGTGATCAGCGGCTGTGTGCGTTCGTTGTCCGTTCGAATGGGCTCAACGGGATAAACGGGAAAATTACTGTCCGACATATTTGCATATCTCCGTAAAACCGTCGTGGATTTACAACCATATTGATCCCACGGAGAACGAACATTTTACGAACACGCTTTCTGCTAAAATATTCTCGTTCCACCTTCATTCCTATATGTTTTATAATTCTTTCACGTTCTCATTGTATATCTTTCGCGTTTTCACGTAAATTCTTTCGTATTATCGTCGATCGTGACGCTCTACCTTTGGTCCATGGTTAAAAATTTCATTTTCACTTTGAATGTTTTGAAATATTTCAAATGGAGAGTTTACAATTTATTGAAACTGTCGCGGGCAACAATTCTTTTAATTACAATACGGTGTTTCGTGAATTCGAGTTTCCCTTCAATTTTATGATATTTTATTCGCCGTTTACGATCTGAATGCGTCTTTTGTTGGAAAGTAGCTTCCCTCCTAATGTTGTTTTTCGTCAATGTTCCGTCACGTTCGCGCGATATCTTTTCTCAAAAATATTCCCTTTCGCACGGAAAGATTAACCGAGGGCATAAATCGTACTTTGCAGCGGAAACAACTACACGGTGAATTTATACTTGCGAGGGAATTTGTAAAAACCGGTAGATCGGATCGGATCGCTGACCTCATTTTTCTGGAGGGGAAAAATCAACAATGGAACATTTAACGATTCCCAGTGATAAAATTGTTGCTCCTATATATTTTACTCGTATTTAACATGCTGCGGTACTGGCTCCGCGTACAGTGTATTTTATAAAATGCCGGTTTAACATCGCAGGTAAATTTAACACGCGGGACAACCGATCGTTTCTCTGCGCGTTGTATGTGTTTGTATTTATATAAATTCGGCGAACGAGTTCACCAAAAATTTATAGATATACAAGTGAATGATCAAACGCACCAGAGAGAGTTTTAATTCCGTGATTGTGAGAGTGAATAAATTTCATAAATTCGTATCGTCCGTGATAGTGAAATAAGAAGAACAATTTCCCTTCCTACTGAGGTACAATTTGTATTTATATTATGAATCAATTTTTTTTTTCGAATTTAATTTTTATCAATTATTTTATTCCATCAGTGTTAAATTTTATCTGAGATATAGGTAAAATCGCTAGCACGATCTTTCCCACTATTCACTCGCTTGTTTAAAAAGAATCGTTAATTCCCACATTAAAATCAAGAATTAAAATGAATTTAAGATGAAAGCAAATTTAAAAAATAATTTCAAAGAGAAAACTGAATTTACACCGATCAGAAGCCGATATAAATATATTGCATACAGCTTGAAATTAACGTGTATTCTAATGTCTAAAGTCAATTTAAAAAATAAACAGACACGATAAATCGCGAATCGATTCAATCAGATACGACTTAAACAACAATAAACATAATTTTATCCAAACTGACAGAGCGTTCTAAACTCGCGCAATGCGCGCGACGTTATAATTAATAACGAGCGTAATAATTTTTGACTCGAATATTCGTCGAAAACGAGAGCGAGAAAAATCCATTTCCCGCTGAAATCCATTCGTCGATCAAGCGAGAATCACCCGCGATAACGTCCCCCGAAAAACGATCTTCGTATTCCAACCACGAAGCGCCCAGCAGTCGGTGTCTTGGCAGGAAAGTATGTCAAAGATGCGCGCTGAATCCAGACAATACAGCATCGAGAACAATGCCGAGAGGCATTATTACAGAAACGTCCCTCAAATCGGATGTTCGGCACAAAGATTATCACGATAACGACGAAAGAGGACAAGGCCTCGTTCCCCGAAGGAGCCATCCTCCTCCTTCTGCTGCTACTGGGTTCCATCAACGTCGCTCTCCAACACCACGCAACGCCTCGATCGCGCCTAGTTTCTAACTGCCATTCTCTTGGCAAACGCCGACGTGGACGTGCCGTATTACACAATGGAAAACTCGGGGGAGGGGGAGGGGGGAGAGGGTTGGAGAGTAAGACGAAGTTAAAACCACACACAGATACGGGCCTCTTTCCACGAGGAAAGTGGCTCTGCTGGCTGTGGCTTAAAGAGGGTCATTACGGTGAACGCTCACCCGAACGCTACGTTACCGACGAATGACCCAGAAAACCGAAAGCTGACCGTGGTTTCCTTCGAACCTATCCAGGCATATGTATTCCATTCGCTCGCGTTATCCAGCGAAACTTTCTTCGAGGTTCTCGGGGCTGAACTGGATCTGAACTGATCGTTTGACGGGTGAAACGACGGCAATCGCGGCTGCGACTGGATCTAGTTCGTCGGATCGATACGGTGCGAATACTCGTGGCTGGTGAGAATCTCTTTTAATTAGTATTGTCAGGGACTGGTACTATATCCCTTCGAAAGACCAGCCACTGACGTGGGAAATGAATTATGGTTGATGTAGACGATTTTTATTGTGTAACAAGCCTGATGGCTTCTTTTAGATTCTTGACTGAATCGAAATGTTAAAAATTACTGATAATTAATGAGTTGAATAATATTCTGAAAAATATTGTTAACTTCTGCTATTGAATATTATTAACTTCCATCTGGTTTCCTCAAAGTCCTCCCTTGCAACGAGTCTTGGATTATCTTTTCTAAGGGATTCTGACGAGTCGTAGAGGATGTGTTCAAATCAATCAAGAAGTATGGGGGAAAATTTCTCATCGTCGCTTACGAGAATGACTCGAGGAATGGCATTTCTAGGCACAGAAAGTTATCTTCTGAAAACTATCCTGTTGCACTCACAATCCTTTGACTACGCATGAGACTGACTAATTTTATCGCGCGTCTAGCTTGAAGATTTCCAAGTGATTTTCAAATGGTTTTAGAAATTTCTGATGTTACGTACCCTTAACCCTACAATTATCGATTTAAAGTTATAGAAACACTCGTTGGCTGAACGATCGATGATGTTGAACATCGTTTAAATATCCCAGTGCTCCTTGAGAACTTCTCTTTATCAAATTAACTGCCATCTTTTCAGGCACAACTTCGTCATAGGCCGGGCTCGTCCGTAGGGACCATCGGCGACGAAACTTTGCGGTTCGTTGCATTTCAGGGACGAAACGTTCAGCGACGAAATGGACTTCTTGCGGACGATAACTGGCTGGCCATTTAACTTTGCTTGTTGTTACGTGCGCGTGGCCATGTTGGCTGGGCTGTTACTCCGATGAGTGGTTCAATTAGCTAACTTTTCTTTTCGCAGAACCCACGGTTCACGGCCAGAAAACGCGAGCCGACGTTTCGTGGAACTTGACGCAGAAAGTTATTAATTTTGCTATTAATCGCCCGAGCCACGGGACCAGAGCGATGTAATTTCATTACGCGGCCCTTCAAGAGGTATTAGAGAAACAGCTGATAGCGAAACGGTCCAGTGACGGTACACGTCCGTTGCAAACAGCCGGCGAAAAAATTGGATTCGATCGTCGTGGAGGTTTCAGGTTTACGCGTTGTGGAAATTTTAACGAGTTCCTACGAAGATAGAGGAGCGGCGAGGGACTACGTTTTTATGGGGAATTATTATAAATGTATTATAAAAGGTTTGTTATATGAGGGTATATGTGATATTAAATTTAGTTGACATAGCTCGGTCGTGCACGTTCTATGTAGCTAGTAAATAAACGTCGTGGTATTCCTTTGCAGAGATTTTCGTAACGTATGTATACGTTTTTAGTGCAGTTTAATATTACGAGGGGCATAAAACTTTGTGAAGGGAAATACGTTTTGCAGGAACGTGGTAAATGTTTGAATATTTTCAAATTTTCTGTCCACTAATGAAATATTTAGTCAATTATCTTGTTTTGATTATATGGTTTGAAATACTCCATTATTGCTTAATTTCTTGGCTTACTCCATTGCTAATTTGTTGCTAAATTTTTGATCAGGCTGGTTACTTTGCTTGGTTACAAAAGTCTATCTACATCATCCGGAAATCGTAATTTAATGTCAATTTAATTTTGGTTTTTGTGTCTGTTAATTTAACTTGACGATGTATATTTTGAAAAACAATACACCTGATTAATTATTTTAAGAAAACTACGAATGTCTCGAAAAAGTACACTCATCTGTATGAAATTATCACTTAATATTTTGTATTCACTTTGCAAAGTTTTTCGATTTTAGCATCGATAAATTTGAAGGTTTATTGAGTGATGCTAAAAGAATTCAAAATCGTTTTCTGCGGTGATGTGTAAGTACGAGTAGTCATTTGGACTATTTATTTTGAAAATTCATGTGTAAATCCTTTTTCTTTTATTTTGAAATATTGAAGTGTTTACATTTGCATCAGTTATGCATTTCCATTAAAATGAACGAATATTTTAAGTTTTAAATCATAAATTTCAGAAATCGAGGAAGTTTCAAATGGATTCTATTTAAAATATGGGTCGCAGAACTTTTTTGAAATATTCTTACATTAGAAGTCCTATTCAGAACAGATAAATAAATGTCTTTAAAAGTAAAATTTTCAGACAGAATTTATAAAATAAACTTATAAAATTAAAAATTTGTTCATCAGTATTAAAAATATTCCCAATATTTGTAGCAAATACTAACACTGAATATTACTCAATGAATATAAAAATGAATTGTTCAGTAAATGTTCTGAAATAACTTGATCCCATGAAACTTTTATTACGTAGGTCCTGAAGTATCTGTTCTATCAAAACACTATTCAAAAGTGTTTCTAAATGCAACAATTCTTTCTATAAATGTTGCACAAAAACAGATATTTTTTTTATACGAAATATATAAATATATATTGAGAAAATCTTTCTAAAAACAAAAAGAACCTGTTAATTTAAAAAATATCTATGATTGCTTATAGTTAAAGGTATATATAAGTCTCAGTTTCCTAAAAAAAAAAAAAAAAGAAAAAGAAAAATGAATCTACACAACTTTCAAAGTAAACGTTCGCGAAACTGTAGGGAAAACTGACTTCCAGAAAGAACACAATATATAAATCAAATAAAGAATATAATAAAAAAATCACAAAGAATATAATATAGAATTACAAAGCCGCGCTATTCTTTAATTCGATTTTCCACGCCGGTGTACATATCTCACGTCACGTCACCGCTCGCCTTCAATTTGCGCAACCCACGGTAAATTTCATTCGTCATTCGTTGCGCTTACCTCGAAATCCGTGAACGCTTTGTAAGTGAGGATCAGGCAGCCACCGAAGAATAGACAGGTGGCCAGATTTCTGGTATCCGCCAGCGAGGCGACCAAAGGAACCGATCCCATCTGCCAATCGTGAGACAGCGTCGCCGGGCACAGTAGTAACCAGCAGTTCAGAGCCGCCAGATAGCAGAATGTCAATAACCTGAAATCAAAAAGCGCGAGTCGATAAGCGCGTTAACGATGTCGATGTGTCTCATCGAAATCGATGCGAGAAGGAAGAACAGTCGAAAGAGAGGGAGGGGAAAAAAAAAAGAAAAAAGAAAATACGAAAATCGAGCAGGTCAGATAGGGAGAGAAAAAAATGATAGTAAAAATAAGACGTTGATATTTCGCGAAGTAATCGCATTTCGCTGCGACTCTTGTGTCGCCGCCATGCTTCTGGCACGTACGGCTTATTACTACCCGAAAACGTCAATCACGCGTCACCTGGAGAGTGTTTGGTCGGACGTGTCAACTTCAGGCCCCCTCTCGAGTACGTTAAATATCATATTTTGCACGATCTCCCGTCTTCTCGCGTTTTTCTTTGCCGCGATTAATGCAATCGCGATGATGCATATTTCATCTCGCTCAAGAGTTTCACGATGGAATAAATTATTAAGCTTTTTTTTCTTTTAGCAAAATCGTGTTTCCACGATTGCACGATCTAATTTTCCTATAATTAGACGAACATACTCATCAAGATGACAAGAAATTTAAAACGGTGACCCACTCTTCGGGATTACCCGGGAATTTTCAATTTATTGGACTCCACTTGTCTCGGGGATTGTGTCATTATTAGAATGCAAATATTTATGCCAATTTATATTATACATTTCTATTATGTATTATTGTGTATTATTTACATTATACATTTTTATTTTATTACACATTTATATATTATAATTATATAAATACATATATATTTTATATATTATAATTTATAGTTTTACAGAAATTAACAGAAATTAGATAATCTAGGAGAATTTTCTCATTGAATATTATAACAAATACTCTGGATTTTATATATTTTTATACAGATATTGCTATCTTTTTCTATTTACTACATCAAATTTCTCAAAATAATTTTTATTCTAACTAGTAACTAGAATGAGTTACATCATGAATAATTGTATGAATAAAAATATATAACTATGATTTCTCTCATCTTCTGATAAATTGACACGCGTAAACAGAATTCTACTTTATCCCGATCGTCGATTTAAATCGCATCAATTTTCGAAAGCGATTGTCAAGCTATTTTTATTATTTCGTTTTGTTGCCGAGAGCAGAAAATATGAATTTCATTGCTTAAGAGCTTGGGAGAATTACCCACTTAACCCAGATCCACAACACTAGTCTCATTAAATCAAGTTACGCGTACTTTATCTTTAAACTCTTTGGAACACCGCACAAAGCTGAATCGATTTCAACTAATATTCAAAAACGTCCTCGACGATGAATGCATTAAATACCCGCAGTTCGCAATCTCGCCGTGCCACTTAATTACCATCGATACTTGCACGATCGCTCAATTTAATCGCTCCTTTATATATCTCTCTATAAGTATGAATCAATGTCAAGCCTGACCTCGATCTAATTTCTTTTTAAGAGGCTCACGAAAATATTTGAATGTATTTTGTCTTCTCTTGCGCGTTTTATGAAACATTTCCAAATTTTATGTCGATGAAACAACTAAAAGTACATATTACAAAATATGAGAATATTTACGATTTAGATAGATTCACCTTCAACAATGTCGAAAATCGAAAAAAAATTCAAAGAACAAGAGTCAAGATTCTACTATCATATTGAATGGTATCGAGTTGTTTACAAGTTTTTATATTTTCTACGAGAATGGTTGTAAGAAAAGAAATTTGTTTCATCTGTCAACTGTTTTTAATAAATTTTCCACTTCCGTTCGTGTGTGTGCAAACCTTCAAATTTCCTACACAAAGATCCTCCATCTTCTCGTTACAAAAGCTATGAAATTTTAAAACCATTTTCCATTCTCCACACGCGTAAAATGTTTCTCCGATAAATGTTCAAATACTTTCGTGATTCACTGTACTCCCCCCCCCCCCCAACCGCTTCTCCTTTATTTTTCATCTCGTTCCGCAGAGTAAATTGGTCGACGATACTTGGCGGAAATGGCGAATACCCGCGGCTGGCATTGTTCGACTGGCGGCGACGTTGAAGAGGTCGAACAACACCGTTGAAGAGCACGGGCCACGAATGCTGACGCGGGGCTTCCATTTTCCTCGCTATCAGCATCCACCGATATAATCACCGATATAATAGCCGGGACATCCCGTGGCAAGCATCTCAGCCATCTTCGAGGAGGCGTGGGCCCTGTGTATGTATCGTCGCGCCTACGAGCGGCTTACTCGGCAAGTCTATTGTTTGACGTGTGCACCAGCAAGAGCACGCGATACCGCGGCTGCCACCTAACGCTGCGTTAAATATTCTCCGCTGTGATCGTTAATTTCCCCTTTTGTACCATCTCTGATCGCTGTCACTGTGTTAAGAAGCTGCTATCAAAATCGGTAATGAGCGTGCAATGTCGACGACCTCTGCCAGTCGAGACGACTGTTTCGAATTGAGCGGAAGGATCGTACGAGTGGAATTTTGGAAAAAAATGTTGATACAGCTGAGGCGAAAATTTATTTAGTATTTTATATTCGATTAAAAAAGAACTGCGTCGTGGAATTTTGGAGAAAATATTGAGACAGCGGTTGAAGTAAAAATCAATATTTCGTATTTGACTGTAATACGAATTGTTTTGTGGAATTTTGGAGACTGGTTGAAGTAAAATTGGTATTTTGTATTGTATATTAATCGGAGGTATTATGTTGCAGAATTTTGGAGAAAATTTTAATACGACAGTTGAAAGTGAAAATTAATATTTTTTTACTTGATTGAAAGTGTTTTGTCGTGAAATCGCGGAGAAAATTTTGAAGCAGAAAGTATTTTTAGGATTTTGCCTTTGGAAGGATTTATGATAGATTCGTTCTATTCAAAATTCATAGCTTAAGATTTTACTTAACTGCTCTAATAAAACTTTGACGAGAAATTTTATTGCAGTTTTCTTTGAAACAAGAAAATCTAATATTATTCGTCAAACACTCTTTACTATTTCATAGTAGAATAAACAAGAGTACTAGCTGTTTCTGCCAGGTAGAGGATATTGTTATTTATATTTGTGCCATTTACTTCGAATGGCAAAGTAAACAGCTAAAGTATTCAGTACGCAGAACATTTCTAATTCAGAACAGCAATTTATAACGAAATACCAAAAGTGATTTCACTCCAAGCGAAATTCGGTTAGGTTATTTTTCAAATGCTGCACACCGCTAAACATTATTCCACTCAACGTGTCCCCATTTACATACGACACGTTCAGATAATGAGTTTCACGTATGTTCCGCTCATTTTCTAAATTTAATAACGCCACGCAGTAAGCCGGGTAATGTGTACATTACATTTGGCTTTCATGACAAAGTGTATTGTACTGAAATTCTGAGGAATGTAATTATAAAATAATTAACGAACAACTCGAGTAACGACAGAGTGAGAGAAAGAGACAGGGAAGAGAGAAAAGAGAGGAAAGAAAGAAAGATAGAAACAACTGGAAAATATAAATATAACGGGTGCAAAGTGGCATTGTTTTCTATTTACTTGCTCGCGTACAGCATAAGAGCAATGTACAACATTTCTCGCTTTCGTCACATACGTATGCACGCTGGCTCAACAATAGAATGTCGCCGGATTTGTTTTAAAAGAGCCTTACTCTCTGGATTATTAACATCCTACAAGCGAGTGTTTCGCGCTGTCTTCCATTGAAAAGGTGATATTTGTGGCGCTGAAACAGTGTCGCGCGTCGTTCTTCACGTCACGTAGTAACTGCTTGTTAATTAAATTAATTAAACACATTGTTAATTTAATAACGCGATATTAAATTATATATGTATAACTGTTATATAAAATTATGTATGTATAACTATTATATAACTTATTATATAACTATTATATTATATAAAATTATATATGTATAATTATATATGTATAACTGTTATATATATTTTTTCATATAAAAAAATTATATAAAATTTCTTTATGAATGTTAATTTATTAATTCCTTTGAACATTGTGAAATTTTAGAAGATTTATTATTATATTCGGTTAGAGACCTGGGAATTTATTTGGATATTTAATAAAATTCGAAAGCATTTACTATTGTGACAAATTTAATACAATTCAAAGAAACTTATCGCTACGGTGGATTTAATAAAGTTCAGTAATATTTTGGCGACCGAGAATTTTAACAAATTATTCAAGAGAAATTTCATCGCCAATATTTATTTCTGCAATAAATTCAACTTTAGTGTTTTGTTGTTCGTTTCGCTTTTTCCCTCCTATGCATTCGCAGCGCGTGGAAGCAACGAACTACTTTGAAAGTATACAGAGCCTAAGTTCCTATCGTCAGGATATGTTCCATCAAACCGGAGTTTCATGAGTTTTCGTGTTAGTTTTTGATTTTTACGTGCGAAACTTCTAGTTTAACGTCGCGCGGTTATGCGCACACGAGGCCGAAGCCCACGTACGCACACGTTGCATTATAACCTCGTTTCGCCGATGACTGAAAAAATTACGGGGAGAAAATACGCGCGGAAGAATATGTTGGAAACTTTATTGCACGAAACGAAATTAAAATTCACGAGCTTCTCGTAATAAAATTAGGAGTTGAATTCACGAGTGAGCGTTTCTTATTTATACGTGTGCAATGAGAGCTGGATAGTCTGACACGATACGGTTCGGCTCTCATTCTACTTGAAGCCGCGTAACAGTAATACTATACCTTTACTTGTAGATTCTACTAGCTAACAGCATTTTCATATAATTGAGAAGATTAAATATTTCGATAGAAGAATATTACGTTTTGTCACAATACTACAAGATAAAAGATAAACTATAATTATAAATTCAATGTCTTCTCATTGTCTCGTATTCTCTATTTATTTATAAATTTTCTACATCTCGTCGAAAAGCGAACTTATAAATTAAATTAAATTACTTTTCAATGAGATGTAGATTAATAAACGATCATTTTTTCTAATAGTTTATCGTCTAAATTACTCAAAAGGTGAATTTATAAATTAAATTACTTTTCAATGAGATGTAGATTAATAAACGATCATTTTGTCTAATAGTTTATCGTCGTTGTCTTGTCTGTTCAAATAAGTTTCGACCAAATTCTCCAAACTTTTGTTGAAAAAGTGAACTCTAGAGCAAAGTCAGCTCCTCCCACCAGTCGTCAATTCATAGTTACTTTGATTTTCAACAAAGGAAAGATACTGATCACATAATCAGCTGCAAGTTGTTCCTCGAATCGGTCAACCACTGTCTCAAGCCACAAGGAGTCGGCGGTTAAATCAGATGCTAGTGGCATTATGCGCTGAGAAACAGCGACATTCCAGACGGAGAGCACGAGATACACGAGAGTCCCGAACTGCAATGCGGTGTATTCGACTTCCCGCCGAGTAAAGATGACCTTCCGACTCGGCTTCCGTCACGGTAAACTGATCCTGAGCTTCGCCCGGAACAACGTAGCCTGCTGTTTGTCCCATCGGAACGAGATTTCGTGACGCGAAACGTCCCGATTTTCGATCGTCTGCATTCTAACTAATCCTTCGAATCTCCTCTGCACAGTTTTACACTTGAAACGTTCGTTCGCGATCACTTTTCGCTCTGCAAGACAGAAAATTTGTTTCGTAACTATAAATCTACCATGACTTTTCTCCATTGCAACGAAACCCTCAAAACTTACCGTACGATTTTTCTTCGCCAAGCTATCGAAGCCTTGAACATTAAGATCGAAAATACAAGAAATTCTAACATTTATCCTTCATGTTCAAAGCTCAATAAAATGTCAAAGAAAAATCGCACAGCAGGTTTTAAGGATTCGTCGCCAAGAGAAAACTTTAGTTTCTTCAAAATCGTGGTACATCCAGTTACAAAAAGAATTTTCCAACGTTTTTTCAAAGACGTTTGAAGTTCTACAATTTTCGTAAACAATGACGTAAAAACGAAATCATAAAGTTTTACGCTTCAGAGTTGAACCAACGATTTTTTTCGCGGGGAAGTTATAAAGTTTAAAGTATATCGACAATTTTTCAACGATCAATGTAGGTACTCCTGACTGTAGGTTTAATCTCCTCTCAATCAATATTGAATTTCAAATGTCACTTTATTTGCATCAAGGAAAGAGGGATCAGTCATTCTCTTTTCAAGCACTTACCATTAGAAATTTAGCTTCGCGTGGGATATTGTTAGAGAATGGCTGTCTTCGAAGGGTTTAAGTGTAGCCAATAAATTACGGTCGTCGTTTTTTGCTACCCAGGATCGGAGGAAGGATTTCTTCCAAAGCTATTCTTTATCTCGCGGTAAATGAACGATGTGAGAAGCAAGACAAATTCAATCAGACGCCCTCGTTTTACAGATGAAGATGGATGGACGCAGCTGAAATTAACTAGTTGCAGTCCGGTGAAGAGGACAGCTCTTTTATAAGATTTACTTCGACGCCGCGGAGAAACTGTTCTTGTCATGGAGGAAATGAACTAGATCGTTGTAATTCTGCTGTTCCTCTCGCTACAAGTTTTCTAATTACGGAACTTTTGTGTGTAACGTTTCAGCGCCTCGGACCGTTAAAAAAACATCTTTCGTGTCTTCTCGATAGAACAAATGTCTTTTTTTCTTTTTACAGCGAGCACAAGTTATGTACGCTAAAACTCAGAGTGGATATTAAAATGTCCATTAAACGGATAGAATGTACCACTAACGTAGCTGAAAAGTTTTTATCTACGCATAAAAATGTCGTACGTCTCATGTTTAAATAGTTCACCTACAATCACGTTTACATAAAGTCTACTTTTTGAAGAAATTTATCTGTATCGATGTGACTGTGCAGTTTTGATTGCAGACTTAATTTACGCAAGGTTCAATCACTTCATGTTGCTATTAATTACTCAATCTTTTATAAGTACTTTATTAGAAATTAGTAGACTGCGGATATTTATAGATTTTCGGGAAACTTCGGAATTTCAACTACTGAATTACATTATTGCCTCGATAAAAATACGAATACGCAAAATCGGCAAAACGAATTACCCTCGTAGCCTCTTCAGCGCCATTTCCGGGTGCTAAAAATTACCAGAAAATTACCGCGATTCAAAGCAAGCGAGATTAAACGCGTCAAAACCGAGGAGTTTCACTGAATTTCCCACTTCGAACGTAATTACAAACTTTCTGTCTACGGGATGTCTGCGCCTGTAAATGTCCTTAACAAATGGCACTTCCCTTTCATTAAATCTCCGCGTGTCTTACAATTCGGACTTGCCGTTTCACCGGTGCCATCCAGTATTAAACAGCGAGCTCGCTGTCGTAAAGCTTTAACAATGCGTCTGTTCTTCAAATATTACGTTCCTCGACCACTCATGCCAAACCGCACCCGCCATATACTACTTGCTACGGCGCGAAAGCACGATACACACGTAGAGCAACGGGACGCGCAAAGATTTAAAAGGAACACAGCCGACTGTTTACCCTGGTTAACTTCGCTACGCGTACAGGGCTAGGAAAAGAATTTTCGGTGCAAACATCGTGCAGGAAAATACAGCTAGATTATATCCCCCCCTCCCTCTCTTCATCCGGGTGAAGATTAATATTTAAAGGCTCTCCGATATGGAAAACGTCCACGGCGCCAGGACGTCGCGCCGGATATAAAAGATCTGAGATCCTTGTATCCACGGCCTCATCGTCAAAGAATTTTATTTCACAGTCGAAATTCCCACGTTCCGTCTCTCGTGAACGCTGGACTGAATACAAATTAATTAAACGACGTGGGATCTAGAGCAGAGCGTTTTGATGTTCGCGACGAAAGCGAAAATATTTGTTTCCGATTGTTTTGATGTTTGGATGCGGCTATGTGTCGATTTTTAAAGTAGTTCTTGAATTATTAATAAACGAAAGGTAGATCGAAATGTTTGAAGATTGTTTCATTCGAATCAGCGATCAACCTGATGATCTTATCTCTGTTGATCGAAGAAATTGATTGAAGAAACGATTTCTAAATTCTTAGATTATTTTTGAATAATCAGAAATCTTCACTCTCCGAGGGTAATCATGTATATCTGAATTCATCTATAAATTGTTGGATAATATCTCGTGTAATAATACAAAGGATTATTTTTAGAAGAAGTTGTTAGAAGAAGGAAATTTTATTAAAGAAATTCTCTAAGTGGGAAACTTTAATTAATTGCTTGGTGGATCTTTTCTTAGAACCGTGTTTCCTTGATCATGGATTCATTATATCAATGTTTCATTACGTCTAAATTTCTAGGAGATTTTTATCTCTACGGTCATTACTGTCTCGGGCGAGTAATATTTCCTCCGGATCACTTTAACTGCCGAATGAAATATTCCTGAAAATTATTATTAAAGAGGAATGATTAAATGGAATTTTTCCATGAATATTAGAACACTCGCTGAGGAGTAATCTACTTTATAAAACGTAGATATTTTACTCTTTCTTTATCTCATTTGACTTTGGAAAAATTTAGTTTGTACCAACATACATCTACGGTGGCAATCTATGTGATTCCTAACCTTGAAATGTTTCTTCTTTACTTACAACAATCTGTCACAAAATAAAATTTACAAGCAGTTTCAATTATGTAGCCAATTTGTTATCACACAGCCAATATTCATCGAAAAATGCATTTTTAAAAATGTGCAAAGTCTGTCAAAATTATCAGACATTTACGAAGACACAAAGTATCTGACAGATAGGGAAATATAAAATAGAACTTACTGAAATATATACTACATGTTCAACAAGATAATAATCAATAAACCTTAGTATTATACATAATTCTTATCGCACAAAATTGACTATACATCTTTTGACTATACAGGATGGTCCAAAAGCTTCTTGCCACCTGCTTTTTTAAATAAAACTTTAAAAAAATATATAAATAAGAAGAAACTAATTTCATTAATTTCAAATCAAATTTAAACATGATTTCCTCATTGTGTTTTAAAAATTATTTCTCTCAAACGTTGATCGTCCGAGCAAATTTGTGCTCTTCGACCCGTCATGCGCGAAAAATCGAAAAAATTCGATAGTCAGCAATTATATTTCTACTGGACTTTCAAATGAACAAAAATCGTCGAAAATCTTCAATTCTAATTTCGCATTCGTCACAGAATAAAACACGCTCTCCAACCTCTTTTAAACGTTCCCGCGTCATCAGCATGCTAATTAATGTCTCCGGTCGGCAGCTAAAAGGAAAATGCGACGCGACGCGGAGGGAGAGGAGGGTCGCGGGCAAAACAATGACAATAATGTATTCCACTCGGTGGCAGGCGATCCCTTCTCCGGCTGTATCATTTTTCTCGCCGGCACTTTTATTTCGCCGACATGATTAATGGCTCCTGGACGGCCCTAAGAAACGTACACTCGAGAGAGAGACGCGGGAAGAAAGGCTGACCCGAAACGTCAAAATAATAATTCGCCGTATATATCAAGACCCTGGCCGGGGCACGTACCGTCACGTAAACGAGCTGAATTTTCTTCTTGGAAACATAGGAAGGAAAGGGGGGGGGGGGCGACGCGCGCGATTTTACAATTCCCTGGCCTGATAGTGCGCACGAGCTCGAACGTGGGGGGGGGGGGGGGGGGGGGAAGGCCCGTGATTTTTACGAAAACTTGTACGCAGGCCGGATATTGCAGCGGACGCGCCGCGAATACCCGGGGATTTATAGGCTTTTACTCGTTATTTGGAACGGATGCATATTGTTGCGTTCGTTTCCCGCGATGTATGAATCAAACGCGTTGGCCCGGCAGGGGAGAATTGGCTAGCCAACACGAACAGTGGAAACGTACACCGTCGCCGCGATGGATGATGCCCGGCGGAACTGATTTATTAGGTATGCCGGTCTTAATTCCATGCGTTAGGAAAGTTCCTCGACGCGGAACGACTATGACAGACTTTTAAATTTGTCGAAAGAAACTGTAGAGCGAGAGATGCATCGCGTTGGGCATGATTGAGTTTCCGTTGAAAAATGAGGAAAGGATATTTTCAATTGCGGAATCATTAATTTATTTTAATACGTGATTAAGAAATTTTTTTGAAAGAAAGCATGGTAAATATATATATATATATGTGGCAAATATGGAAAATATGGTAAATATATTTCAACGAAGAGAATTTATTATATATATATTTATATGAAGAAGAACAATTATGCAGAATACAGAAAAAAAGATGCATTATTTGAAAGAAAGAAGCGTATACGACTTCAGTAATTAAGTAGATTAAACGCCCGGCCGTATCTAGTCAGACATACCTTATATTGGTCAGCGGACTTTATACACGAGGAAATTCTCACTCATAAATTTATCAAATTACATTACGAAACGTTACTCGAAGCACAACACAGAAAGATTTTCAAATTTTTCTTTCGATTAATAAAAGAATCAAAGAGTCTTACGATATGAGGCTCAATGTACCGATTGTAACTCAAATGATAATTTCACGGGTGGCAAGCGTGGAATTCGTACGTCGAGTTTCTCGAAATACAAGGGATTTTATGTAAAACCCTCTCTGTATAGCATGATAAGAAAACCGTCTCCGTTCTATATTGAATTTTCTATGCTTATCCGCGGAAAGCCCCACCTTATATCCCCACGGATATTAAGAAAAAAAAAAAAATCTCAAATGTTTTATTCACATACGGAACAGATTTCCTATAGAAATCCTATAACGAATCTCGTTGAATTTCTGAATTCCCTTGTACAATTCCATTTTGTCCATTTTACAAATTAACCTCGTTCGTTCTGTAATCTCTAATTGCGTATTTTCTACGTTGCTCAAATAGGAGAGAGGCACGAGAGAAACGGAAATAATTTTCGACTGCAAGACGTTACGAAGTATTGCGCGTTTCTTCAACTGATGAATCTCATTTATCGGAATAAATTCGACGAGAACGTTGAGGAAACTCTTGGGTGAAAAATTGTTCCGCAGAACCCGGTAATTTGAATTCGTATAACCCGGGCAAGTGTGATTTACATTCCAGAGTAAATATTTCAATCGGATAGTAGAAATAAGAAACGAAGGAACAAAAAAGAAAAAAAAAAAGAGGAAGCGTGCACGCTGCAGACGAATGCAGATGGTACGCGACACGCGTTCGCAGGATTTAATTTACCCCTGGGAGAGCTGAATTACGCGGCCGGTGAAGATTTAATTTGATAAAGTTCAGCCGGTCGTGGCGGAAAAAATTAAATTCTTTTGTAATAATTCGAACGTCCGGGTTCAATTGTACGCGGCGTGTTCGCAGCTCGCGCGTCAATTACAAAATTCCTTTCAAACTGGACGCCGGTGTCGTTAAAATGTTAAATAAAATTGAAAAAAAACATACACACACACACACATACAAACAGTTTTGTTTAATTTCGAATGCGCGCGCGCGCGCGCGCGTTGACAGAGTTCCGCTGGCTTTGATTTAACGCGGCACAGCGGCGCGATAGAATTTCCGTGTACACGGCTCGGAATAGGGGAAAATTGAAACGTACAACGGATTATAAATTTCTTGAGTCGAGCGAGAGAAGGAAAAGGATCCCTGGGTTTGCCTTTATCAGCGAGGGAGCGGAAAATAAAACACCGGAGTGCGGTTTCAAACGATTTTCGTTCGCGCAGATTACAATTCGCACCACTTTTGCCGCGCAGCGTTTCGCGAATTTAAAAGAAATATAACGATTGAGGAAGCCGTGCATACAATACGAAACAATTGTATCGACATTGACAAAAGAAATTACTAGGTAAATTAATAACGAAGTATTTGTTTAACCGATATACTTCCAATTTGTGGTACATAAAATGATGAACAAATGAATGTCGCGTCAGTTAATCAATTCAATCCTTGTTAATCAAACGTTGAATGTTTTAGAGAAATGAGTGAAATAGCTATGTCGGGCAAAATTAAAACTTAGTTTATATAAATCTTACTTCATAATGATTATTATATCAGATATTTTTTCAGTGACTCGAACAAATTTGTTGTGTCAAAAATATTATTTGTGTCATATAATATTGTCATCATTTGTGTAATAAATGAAATTATATTGAACGCTGTAACAAAGATATATTTCTCGATTTTTGAAAAAAATATTAGTCTTCAGATTTCTAGATAAACTGACGAAATGTCGGACAGTTGTTAAAAATTAGTTGACATAAATTATATTTCACAATGATTATTGTATCAGATATTTCTCAGTGACTTGCATGCACTCGAACAGATTTCTCGTGTCAAAATATCATTTGTGTCATAGTAATAAATGAAATTACATTAGACACTGTAACAAAGATATATTTCTTGACTTTTAAAAAAAATATTGACCCTCAGATTTCTAATTAAACCGAAGAAAATACAATCATCTCGCATCAGTGAGATAATGAGACCGTGATAAATTAAACAACAACAACAACAACATCCAGACAATGCCGAGACACGTTAAAATCTCAGTTCTCAATTCAGTTTTTTGACTCACTTCGTCTCTCAAATCGCGCTTCGAGCAACTTCATGAAAAATTGAAGCTGAACCGATAAAACGAAAGTTCCCGCGACGCGTCGAAACTGCAGGCTACGCGCAAGACGAGCTCTCAGTTAATCCAATTTACGCTTCGGGTATTATACTTCGTCGAGGACCGGGCTACTGAGAGTTTCGGGGAAAGTTTCGTCATTGGGACGCGTGCAAACTGAAGCGTCCGGGCTAAGAACGAACGTAACGGATGTCTGATGTCGAGATGCACGGCGGACTTTGCTTATCAGTCGGCGTTTTACGACTCCTCTTATTTTCTTTCTTTTCTTCTTTTCTTTTTTTTTTAAACTCGCGTTGCAGGAGCGCCGTACGTTTCCTTGCTATCTTTCCGTCGTTACGCTCGATTGCCATCGAGGGAGTAAGAGCGCGGGTCCCGCGGGACTCTAACAGGTAGCTTCCCGCTGGATTCGTTTGAAATTGGAATACAAATCGGCAAGCAAAACCCGGAGCGAATATTCCCGACACGTACGGCTATTATGAGCGCGCCGCGCTCCGAGAGAGAGAGAGAGAGAGAGAGAGAGAGAGAGAGAGTTTTATAGCGGGGAAATTTGAACAATGAGCACGGCCATTCTCCGGTTC
Organism: Frieseomelitta varia; assembly: GCF_011392965.1. Lineage (NCBI taxonomy): Eukaryota > Metazoa > Arthropoda > Insecta > Hymenoptera > Apidae > Frieseomelitta > Frieseomelitta varia. The sequence goes on from NW_025109955.1 coordinate 639,633, forward strand.
TGTAATAACCGTACGTTACTGAATCGTTGTTATGTTGTATTAGCATTCAGCCGGTTCTGTCGGTTTCTCGAGTAGGCCTGTGGTATTTGTTCAACGTTTGAAATGTCGCGTCTAAGGACTATCAAATGTTGGTCGAGAAGATATACATAATACTATAGCGCGGTATTGCGATTAACAGATAAAATAAATATCTGAAATACAGTGAATATAATATAATTATAGTAATATTATTTGGTAGTAATATTGTAGTAAATATAAAATATTAGTAATGTGTTGTGTTCGATATTGACCAGATGATTTGACGTTATAAATTATTATCTAGAAATGGAAATTGAGATACTAGGCTGGATGAATAACAATCGAGACAACAAAGATGAGATATTGATACTTTAACATTAGAACTGCCAACGACCAGAATATAAAGTATGTAGCAGAGAAATTATAATTAAAAAGAAAAGGAACAGGAAAAGATTTATAATGTAACGAAGAGCACAAGTTTCTATTAATATATTTTACTAAAAGTTAATCAAGCCTCTAAAAATATATACAGAAATTCTGTTATAAATGTAGAAACTTTCTGTAGAAAATTATTAATTATTTGGAAGTTCCATCGTTAACGTGATACAAATTTGGATATTGATTTTATATAACATTTAGTTCATTGCTTGGTGCATTTACAAGTCTTGAATTATTTTATCATCTAGACAATCTTGAATTCTTCAATAATATAGTTCGAGCAAATTTATAAATATCTGTCACAAGATTTATCGATTAAATACGACAAGTTCTTCGTAGTACTATTTTAATGTATGTATTCAGTATATGCAACGTATATTGAACAGAAGCGCAAAGCTATGTTAATATTTCACTCTTGTGAAACAGAACCAGACAACTGCCAACTTGAATATTAAATATAATAAGGATTAGTATTATCAAATTTTCAAACGTGAAAATCCTCAATGCAAATGTTGAGTACTATAAAACACAAAGTTTCGACGTTTGCAGAATTTGTCTGATAGAAACGTCCTTCGTTCCGCTTCCAAATATAAAAAGTTCTTTATCTAAATATTAAACACTGAAAAATACAACATTCGACATCTGCAAACTTCGAATATGATACGTCAGACTCGCGAAACTTGTCACTGACCATTTCAAGTTATATGTACTATCCACTAGAGATTCCATCGGTGTCGTAGACCTTAATACTGGACATTCACAACTCGTGGTGTGTAATGTAACGCTTGCAGCGTGTAATTTTGTAGAAATCGATACCAGATGTCCCACAGAGGTGAAAGCCAGTGAAAGCATTCTCACTTCGTACACCATTTTCATGGAAATGGGTATGAAGCGCGACCCGCGCGTACACAGCACAAAATGAGATATCATGTGTAACTTATCAATGAAAGATGAAGCAGAGTAAATCGATATCGTGGATTACGTAATACAGCAACGAGAGTTCTAGATACATACGGCGTACATTTGATATTTGTATTCATTTGATCCTTAACACGGTGGCAAAATGAATAGCGTAGAAAGAATATTTGATCGTAACAAGTTACATAACAAATTACAGTTTCATTATTTTTACGAGTAAAAATATTCCTGTACTCACTATACATTCTGTGAATTTTCGTTAAAGTTTCACATTTTTATTCACTCGTAGATAATTTCAAGATACAGAGATGCACATTCAACACGCTTCTCGAAATATTTAACAAACAAAATAATCATCTATTCAAATATTCTTGCTTCAATCGAGCAAAGAAGTTTAATTCTGCGTAAAAGACCAAAGTTCCTTGAATGAAGTTTAACAATGGAATTGAAAACCTCAGTCACCGTAGGACATGGATGTTAGTTTGGTTACGTGCATATTAAAGGCTTCAATACCGTGTGACGTTGACTGATCTCGGATATCTACTTCGGCAATATATAAACCTCGCTAGTTACAAGGTCCCATTCTAAGTGGAAACATTCGTCAAGTGACCCCCTGTGACAGGTTGATCCTGACACGAAATAGCCCTTGACACCAGAAGGATCCTGGAAATTGCGGGAATCCCGGCGCCAAATGTACAACCACAAACACCATCATTCTCGAGGTCTCTAAAGTGTTTAAATTTCACTTACACCGTTCTGGGAATTGGATCGTCCGCGAACATGCACATTTGAACAACGTTAAACAAGATACTGGATACTGGATACTGGATACCAGAGCTGGTAAAATTCGAGGGTAATTTTCAGTGCTAGTAAATTCAGAATCCTACGACTCGAAGTTAAGAGACATAAAGCAAAAATAAGAAGAGATCAGTCGTTTGAAGACGGAGGCCTCGTCATTTAAAATAAATCAAACTGGTTAATTTCTGACTGGGTATGAAATGAACAATCGCGAGCTGAAAGTTTAAAATAAAGTCTTTAAAATTCACAAAATTTAAAGCCGTCCTCGAGAAAGTCGAATTCCAAAATTTATCTCTTAACTCAACGTATTTTCCCCTCGTTCTTCTCAAATATTACACGATTTAACTACGACGATATTGTTCTTTGTGAATTCTTCGTAGATTCCACCTCGACTGCCACGACGTTTCGAGTAAAAACTAATTTGAATATCAAGACGCCCGATGCAACGTTACATCATCTTTAAAATTCCCTCTCTCGCGGACGTCTTTAAGAATATCTCCAAGATGGGATCAACTTCGTCTCGTCGCGGGGAAGTATTTCTAGACAAGCCGAGCGAGGTGCAGCGGTTCGATTTGTCGAATGCGTGTGCACGAACCGCTTAATCGGTTAATCGGGAGAGAGGGCGAGCGAGAGTGCGCGCGAACAAGGAAATAAGATGGACGTTGATCGTTTCCGACATTCCGTGTAGATCAATCACAGCGGCTAGGGGCAATTCGTGAAACCAGGTGCGAAGTGAAAACTTTAATCGACGTTCGCGTGATGAAGTCCGCGAGCCTCTTTCTCGCTCGTTCTTGCACGTAAGAACTTTGATCTTCGGCCAATGTACGCCTTTGAATTCGTATATGGAAAGCAATTCCTCCCCTTTCTCCCCCTCCATTCACCCGCCAGATTTCTACGGCCACGACGACCACGTAGACGATGCGATGATCGATTCCTCGCGTTGTATTTCTAAGCATCCACTCGTGTTCGCGATCTGGTAGTAAGATTAATCGCCGAGGCGAGGTGTATCACGTGCTTCTTTCGGACACGCGAGCGTTTCATAGCTGTTTTTCAGTGATGAATTGTTCGCGTACATTATCGTTCAGAAGTATTCCAGCCATTGCCAAATATCGGGACGCTAAAACATCGTGGAATTTAGATTAATTGTTTGTAACTGTCAGACAAATTAAGCGATATCACGATGTTAAAAATACTTCAATTTCTTTTGATATTGATATGCTATAGGCAATTGTAGACTTTCGTTGCAGGCTTTGATCGGGAGAAATAGTTATTGGAATTCCATTCGATGACCGTGGCGTTAAAAATCAAATTTCGAACGATTTTTTTTAATGGATCGTTTGCGTTTTTTTTTTTCTCGAACTGTGTTAAACGTGGAAATTCGTGTTATAAATTCGAGATTAAAGAAATTTTGATAGGAAGAAAATTTCTAATACTTTCTCCTTTTTGAAGATAAATTTATGTAATTTATAAACAAGTGAAAGAACGATGATAAGTAGGACGATATTACTAAAACGAATGATTGATATTGAGTTACAAAATTTATTATTGGCCAAGACAAGTCAATGAATTCAATGCTACACGCGACTTTAAGTAGAATAAACAGCGTTATGTCAGACACATAGCACAAGTCGTACGTAACTAACACTTTCTCAATTCATTGTAAATATATAAGATGTACATCAAATGATTCTTTTTTATTTAATTTGGTCTCTGATTTTATTTTAAGTATGATACACAGTTGGACATTGTTAATTAATAATAATTAATAATGAATCCAAATGAAAGAACAACGAGATCAAATTAATTTTATGTGCATTCATCGTTCCACAACATGTATTTCCAGCTACAGTCTAAACATTTACGCAGATTCTACAAAGTATCTCAAGCATTTGCTACAAATAAAAATAAAACTTGAATGACGTAGAAATTTTTCATTTTTAATTATTCAAATGTATTACACTCACTTACGACCGAGGATAAAGGATCAACTTTGAAAATCCAACAAGAGTATCAACCATTTGATCAAACAACGTCAGGCATCGAAACGTTGATATGAACGACACCGTATGTCGATAGAATCATTTCGTCTCGTCGCGTTTCGCGAGACACAAGATTCTTCCGAGAAGAGTTTGCATAAATTCGTGAACGCGTTTCGTTCGTTCGAAGATTCGCAGCTGGCGCAAAAACGTTAATGAAATTCTCGCGAGGAACGAAAGGGAGCACGGAATATTTTCGTTAGTTCGTGCTTCGCGCTACAATGGGTAGAGGGTTCGAACGAAGAGGAGGGACTCTTTCGAAGAAATAATGTGGAGAATTCGCGAGAGATAAGAGGAATTTTACCTCCGTATATATGCGCCGCGAAGCACGGGCCGGATAATCTTGCCTTGTCGGCTGAATGGAAATAGATGAATGGAGCTAAGCACAGCTACAAAGTGTCTCTTATAATAATCGTTCCTTTTATGAGATTTCCTCCGGTCCGCGGCAGAAGCTGTTCCTTGCCGCGGTAGGAAATGAACCCGTTGCTCCTTCTTCTCCTTTCTTACGGAGAATTTTATAATCACGGACCTCTGTGTGTGCTCCGGAGGATTACTTCATATTCAACTATTTCGCGGAGGCACAGCTCCGTCGTATTTTGTAGTTTCAAACAGGGGCATGTTTGCATTGCGCGAGAGAGATTCGAAGAAACGAATTTTCTAAATTATTTTCTTTTGTAACAACGTAGTTCAGTTCTGTTGTTCTCACAGTGCGAGGAGAGGCTTTGGTACTGTTCAATTTTTTGGAAGAAACATTATACCGTGGGATAAATTTATAAACGTGTGAGTTTAAAAAATAGTAAGAAAGGTTTATAAAAAAGAAATTGTAAATGTATGAATAATATCTTTGTTATATGTTCGATCTTTCTCATTACAACATCTTGTTGGCAACTAAACACTTTAAAAGCAGAGAATCGATTTCATCGCCTTCTTCTACGTTGCATGGTAACGTTACACTATCGATCATTAACGACGTCGTTAAATTCAGTTCAGCCATCGTAAAGGATGTAACTTAAAGAGTTCATCTCAGGCGTAACTGCGACAATCAAGTAGGCAGTTCGTTTTATTTCGCAGTGAAAGATTATTTTTCAAAATATTTTCATTTGAAATCATTCATATGAAATGCATACACCCTCGCTCAAAAGTCTCAAAACAGTGAAAATTAAATAATATTTTATAAAACGAGGAATATTTAAAATATTAATACGAACAATTTTATCATAAAATGCAATTTAGAAATTTTATCATTCACAATACACACAGTAAAGAGCATAACCGAATAATGGTAAAAAATTGTTATAATTTAAAAGTGTAAAAAGATCGTGCAATTTACTTGATCTCATCACAAAGCGTAAAGCTTCTACTTTGACTGTCAAAGATGTTTTATGCATCATGTAATTTTATTCTCGTACATTATAAAAATCCAAGGACCTCTAAAAACATCGAAAAGTTTTTTTTTCACAACTTGATCCGCAGTGGTCTTGAAAATTTTTCGAGGAAACATTCAAAACATCCTACAAAACATTATAAATTTTGCTTTTTTTCTCAAACACTCAATAAAATATTAAAATTATTTTAAAATATTATTGTTATTTAAAATTATTAAAATATTACTTAACTCAATCGTGCTCGTTACTATAAATACTGAATATTAAAATCAAAAGACGTCTCGAAATTTTTTTCTTCAGTACGTGAAATTTTACGCAACAACGACAGGTATTGTACAAGAATCATTCGTCAACATTATAGATAAATAATATCATCCACAGCCATTACGAAAACAAAAAAAAAAAAAAAAAAACGAATGTCGAATATCTGTAGGAGATTTGCGACTGATTAACGAGCCAGATTCGCGTTTATCCTGAACTCGGCCGTAACGACGTTTCGTCGCGTTGAACGCGTAATGAAATTCCCGCGGAGCAAAAGCTACGTGTCACAGGTCGAGGAATATCTGAAATAGGAAGTAGGTGGCCGGGAAACGACGGTGCACGGACGAGAAGAGTGACAGTACGGGAAGAGGTCCCTGTAATGGAGGTTTATTGGCAATTAATCTTGCGGGCCGGATGTGCCCGCTTCGCCGGCCACGATACACTTCCGTCTCACCTGGCTACCGGCAAACCGACGAGAGATGTATTGCATCGTCGCACGGAATCAAACGTACGTATCCTGACTCTATCGGCTGCTCCAGACTGTCGTCTCGTGGTGTTGCATCTACGTGTGTATGTATCTTGATCGAGCTTACACTTGGAATTTTTTGAAAACCCGACAGAACTCGTTGTGAAGTCTCGCGGACCTGCGGAACTCTTATGTACCATTTTCTGCTGGCGTTTAGCTACGTTTCGCCTTACGAGCAACTTATTATCTAGTAACTAACTTCACGAACTTTTCAAGTTTCTGAAAACCTTATACGGCTGATATAATTCACGTTCGGTCCAGAAGACTAATCTCGAAACACCAATTTCGACGAGCGACTAATCTCTTTCACCGCAGCTAGATATTTCTCTATATTGCTTATCGTCACATTTTTTTTTTATTATTCCTTTTTATGTTTTCGATTTTTTATTCTTTTTTATTCTTTTTTTAATTCTTTTTGTTAAATTTATGGCATGCACGTGCTCTTCAACATTGGCTTGTCACATTAGAAGTTTTTTGCATCCCTTAAATGTAGACTAGAAATTTAGAGAATTTGCAACTGAATCCAATGTTTCCCAATATATCACAAACAACTACTACAATATTGTATATTTTTATGTAAACGATGTAACTATGACTTCGAACTAATTCAAAAACTGATTACATTATCGTTATTCGATATCGAATTTAATTTGTTAATTTAAAAAATGATTTACTATCGAAAACTCGTTTACTAAATATTTCTTCTATTCTCTGCTAGATATTTCCTTTATTCATCTGCTGAATACTTCTTGCCTTAAGATTTAAAAATGGGATCGTCACGTTTCCAATGGAAGCTTCACTGTCACCCAGACATGGGTGATCAACGTGTTAAAGAGGACTTTGAAAATTCGTGAAATTGTGAATTACCACAGTCACTTTTTCTGTTCGAAAGTCAATCTCGATCGTAATATTCGCGACGCAGACATCAAGATCGTGACGTCCGTCCCCACGACGAATTCGCGAGGTTGAAAACTCGGTCGAGATCTCTCGTGACCGTGCTTGCCCGGTGCATTAGGGAAATAAGACGGGAAAGAGGATTGTACCGGGTAAATGTTATCGACGACAGATCTGCCGGATTCCGCGGCAGGACGTTATTCTTACGAGCGGTTTCGCGTGGTTAAACGTCGTACCGTGACGGAAGAAATGTGTAACGACCGGTTGCGTGAAAGGTTGGGTTTAGAGAGAGAGAGGGAGAGAGAAACGGTTTAAAACGGTCGGAGTTTAGATTGTGTTCCTGGGATATTAATGAGTATCCAGGTAAATTAATTGCGACCGATGCGATGGCTGCGTGTTAGAAAATCGCGAGATAAATAAAAACTCGCTTCGATCTTACCGAAACACAAAATGGCCGAGTGTGTGTTGCGATGTCGTATTTATGCAAAGTATGTAGCAGGAAAATTATTTTTGCCATTTAATTTGGCTCGTCAAATAAAGTGAGATTAAGTGCGGCTGTTAGCCATTCGTTTCTATGGAAGGTAGAAATTTTTTGTTTTTGTTTTTCTTTTTTTTTTCCTGTAGAGGAGTTACACGCGAATATCCTCGCGGAAGAACAATTGACAGTCGTGTTAAAACGAATGTAAAAATACTATTTGTCAACGAATAAACTTGTATAAATTAATTAAGCGAATTTTATATATCAACGTAATTATTGAGCTTTAATCAAAAAATAACGGAATAAATAAAATAAATGCTAGATATTTAATTTCATGATCAACAAGAAATGATTCTTCGTCGACAATTAATTTAATAATGAAACAATTAGTCGATGTTCTACATAGTTTCGCGTATCATATATTACTTCGTATATTTATGAATTAAAATTAAATTCTCCCAAAATTAAGCCAACTTGTCACACTCAGCTTCGTTTCCTGTCAATCTAGATGTCTGATGGATGATCGTCAATAACACGAATTCAAGAAAATTCATGCACGGTGCATGATGTACAGTGGTTCCACCGCGGTTTGTCCCGGTGATCTCGAGAGTTTTAAGCAACAGCGACGTTATCGTCCCTGGGTTTGCCCATTAATTATCCTCCTGTTCATGCCACGAATCCCGATGCTCGCGCGCACGTTCAATTAAAACGAGTCAGAAGAATTAATACGACCGCGCAGTCATTAACGACCAACGAAGGAAACTCTTCAACACAGAGCAAAGAAGGAGAGGCGGTTAGCGGAGACCTTCGAGCCGAGTCGCAGGCAACACCTCTGTGCAGCCACTCTCTGCTTCGATCCATTTCTCTTTTCACCTTTCACGAGGGGGATCGTTGGTTAAAGGGGAACGTTGATACTCCATCAAGAAAGCGAAATGTAAATATTACTGATAATTAAGCTGCTGAGATTAACCACGTTGATTAACCGTGGATAGTTCGATACTTGCACAGAAGTAACCTTTATCTCACCGACAATGTTTTCATCGACGCTCACATTCATTGTCGCTTTAATTCAATCAGTACGATGATAATTACGCATTCGATTAATATGTGTAACTTTTGCGAAATTTTCTTCTATGAGAAAAATAGCGATGCAAATAATACAACAGACCGTAAGCTATTGTTTTGTGTTGCTTCATTAATAATGCATGGCTAATTATATAACATAAATTATGTAAATTAATATTACTTTAATGTAGTACCTACATAAATTAAACTTTAATCAAAACACAAACATTAGATGCAAGTTATATGCCGATACTTTCGCGAAAACTATTTCAAAGTTGATGATAATATTGCCAATGAAACGATTGTTGGTGAAATTTGGGGTGTTTGTATCAAAAATCAGAATTCCAGAGTATGTATCAGGAGCATCTCCTTTTTAGATAAAATGAAATTAAGTAATTACACACGACGCAAAGAATAATAATAATTAAGAATTCTCACTTGGTGTTGAACAAGCAACATTTAATATCCCGATAGGTCATCTTTACCCTCTCCCCTGGTCCCGATTAAAACGTTCGAAACGTCAATAAGCGATTTACACCGTAGAATCGATGCGAAGAGGATCATCCGCGTTATATTTACTGATGGCCATTGAATGCTCTCGATACTGCATCATCGAGCAAATACGACTTGAATAGCGTACATCCGGCTTCAATAATATTTCCAGAATTGTATTTGGAAACTTACCACGATCAACCGTGCCATCGATTCATGATCAAATACCGGCTTATTCATCGAGTGTCAATTCGCAAGCTTCCTGAACAAGAGAATGAGCTGCCGCTTATGCATCTGCGATGCAATTATCTTTCCTATAATGGAAGGTAGACAGAGTTGCCAAAACACTTTTAATGATGTCAAAATCTTGTTCATTTATTTATTTCAACGATCAACGTTGACACTTCATTTGCAATCTTTTCCTGACATATTCTTTCTGACTACTTTCATTTTAGATATTGCAATTTGATGAAATTTTGATGGAATTTGAAGAATTTTTGAATCGCTAATTACAATGGACAAGGATCATTTGATAGCGACAAGTGTTGGTAAAAGTATAGTAATAATAATTCCTGTAAATGTGTTTTAAATATTTAATTAAATTCCAAATACTTTTTTTACAACCACCTGATTTTACTTTCAAAAGAATCAGTAATTCCTGCAATTAATCCAAATTTATTCGATATATCAGTCTCTATCATTCCTATCTTGATTCGCGTACACAATGAAGTTCAAGGTGCTATTAAACTATCAGACAACGATGCCTATAAACGTGCTTTTCTAAAGCAAAGTTTACAACAACCTGATGGCGTAAGATTTATTTGCATGACTATCGCACTGTATCACCGTGCGTAGTATATACACACACGTAACTCTCTCTCTCTCTCTCTTTCTCTTTCTCTCGAGTGCATAAGCTAGATAAACGCAATGCTTCGTGTCATCTGTCAGATTACGGCAGATAACACTTGCTAGACGCGGCATTGTTGTCGTTTGTATCTATCAGAACGGGCAGCGAAAAGAGTCGGCGGTGGTAAGAGAGAAAAAAAGAAAATGGTACACACGCGACTTCTTCAAACGAAGAAAAACTTGCCCAACTTTTCCCTCGTATCTCAGGAACCTTTGAGAATCCGACAATCCGTGGATGAAAGTTTTCACGGTTGAATTGCCCGAGCAGACTGGAAAAATTCGAATCGATTCCTCGAGAGAAAGAAACAGAAAGTAAAAAAGAAAGAAAACAAAAACGGACAGTGACGATAAAATTACGGTGAAATTAATTTTACGCGCGTATCGCGAATTTTCAGAGCTTTCGTTCTCAATATTTATTATATGCATGTGTACATGTACGTTCTGCGTATTTTCTCGTTTGATTTTAATTCGTACCTTTCGCACGCTCGTCATTTTCTGTTAACTGCTGCGATATGCTTTTATCATGACTGTTTGACTGTTTATATATACTGTTTTTTTGGAAAGCGCGGAACTGTATTTCGAATTATAGAAATTACATCGATTCAGTTTAATCGCATGAATTATAGAAATTCGTTTTGACCAATGGGAAAATCAACGTTCACAACTATTGAAGTTCACAGGTAATAATAAGTACAGATTTGTTATTTGATAATTAAACTGATCGTTAGAGGAACAAATTATTTATACGACCCAGAAGCTATATATTAGCTGTAGATGCATATTGCAATAATGTTGTCATTATACTTTCCAGAGTAGAATGCCATTTATGAACTCCATCTGAATTCATTAAATATGGATTAAAATAGATTCAATCTGATAAGTGACAGAAATTCAATTAATTCATATAGAGTTATATAGATATGAATGAAGTTCTACGAAATTAATTCAGATGGGTATGAATGAAGTTCTTTGATATTTAAAAATGTCCAAGCGCGAAGATATCTCAATGGACGACGCCAAACCTTGCTGAGTACCATTTCTATTCTCGTATTCTTCAAATATTTCAAGTTGTGTTAGACTTTCTGAGAAATACAATAAATCTAACAATACGTCATGTCTGTTAGTCTACAATAAATACTTGATACTTCTACTCCTTTTTTCTCTCAAATCTTTCAAGCCATAAAAAATATGACCAATCTACAATTAATACCTCTAACTTTTTATTTTCCAAATGTCTCAAATTATTGAATTTTTCAACAAATACATAACTAATATTTGGAACCAATTTTATTTGGGAAAATAAAAAGTTAGCGGCATTAAACGTAGATTCGTTATATTTATATATTATAAATACATAACTAATTGGACATGTTGCCGACATCACGAATTATATCTACGAAAAGTAGTCCTTTGCCTATTCCAAATTTTAGCGATACTAAAGTTGCCTAAATGCAAAAGCAGCCTGACAATTGTACATATATATGTATAAAAAAAAAGAGTAGCGAAGAGACGATCTAAGAAAGCAATCACGGATGCTGAAGAGAAGAGGCCGCGTGGGAGAGTCGGCAAAAACCGGAAACAAGCATCCGGAGAAAACGATTTCTCGTGGATAGAGAAGAGACGGGAGGCGGCAGGAACGGAAAGCTGGGCGGAGAAGTACAAGGTGGAAGACGACAGTGGATGCGGCGGAGCAGCAGGAGGCGAGAGAATTAGTAGGTGGTTCTCTACGCAGATAATTTGTGGCGTGCAATCCCAGCCCAGCCATCTAGGTGGATAGGTAAGGCGTAGCTGGGTACCGTTTCGTAGTAATTTACTCGGCATCCCCGGGACCACCGAACGAACGAACGAACGAGTGCAATCAGAAACGGGATGGGTTGATTGATCGAAGAGGGATTGTATCGTGTCGCGTAGTTTGAGACGATTCGTACCAAGTCACTGACAGTAACGACCGGTGGGAACAGTTCTGTGCGACGAAAATCAACATTTCTCAATTTAATCTTTGCATCGTTCGTTTAATTTTAATTGAATAAGTTATAACTGGACCGCAGATACGAATTTCCATGAATAGAAAAACAATAGAGACTTGTTTCATTTATTAAATGTCAGTGGAAATATTTTTTGGGCACTTATTTATATTTAGATTAGTCTTAGATGACTTGAAAAGAAAATACAATCATTTCTATTATTTATTAACAATCGTAACACATATTCTTGAGACGTTCCTTCTACTCTTTGACCGATTGTTCTTTCAATGTTAATTTTCTATGTTTTCAATGTTCACAGACAATGTATCGAAATATTGGTAAGCAAAAAGCAATTTTCAAACGAAATATCAACGACGTTGGTCAATGAACACAACCAGTCGACTGTAACATCTCCGTGAAGTTATTCAAACTTCTACCCTTAACCACCACAGTCTATAAATCTCGAGAAACAACTTTCGTTCCACGTGAAGCGAAACTGGTGTTAAATAAACAATTGGTGGGACAAACTTTTGCCGTGGACGCTGTAATTGATTTATCCCATCCATAGGCGGAACAACCCTGCTCGACGTCCCCTTTGGAGACCATCATACAGCTTTGTTTGCCGCACATACTGCGCTATGCCTGATGCGACGTTGTAATGAATGCAAGACGTCGACGTGGATGATGATGATGAACAGAGGTTATGCTACCAAATATTCGGCTTCGGTGCACGTCCACGGTGTATGGAATCCGTTGTTGAGGGATGTCAACGACATCCCCTGCGGTCTCCACGTCACCAGCCACTCCTGGTTCCCGTTATGGTAGAACGGTGTACGCAGGTGAGGCCTCAAGGGGACCAGTTCGTGACGTGTACTTGCAATTGGCATAGAAAAATTCATGAACCCCATACAATGTCGACTCAATGTTCAGATACGTTACGTTGATCGAGTAAATTAATATCACGCTTGGGGGTGACGACAACGGTGCTTGGCGACGAACATCGTTCGATAGATCGTACAATTTCAAGCATAACTTTTAACAGTGTCCTTTGTTGATGCTTTGGATTTGTGGACGGAATATCGAGAGAAATTATTCTTTAGAGATTATATTACACAAAATTACGCGTGCACCAGCGATATTCTGTAATTCGTACTTCTCTAAATAGTACAACACGAAGATTATCAATCCTCGATTAACAAAAGGGGTATTATAAACGATTGTGCGACGGTTATAACCGTCGTATACGCAATATCCATAATCGGAATGCTAATTGTTGTAATATCGACATCAAATTGCCACGTTGAATAAAATTATAGTACCTGAAACGCCTGCCCGATAATGGAGTATTATAATCAGCATGCCTCTTTACATAATTAACTGACCATTCCGGAGCATTAAAATCAATTTCATAATACCACCGCCACCCCTATTTCATCGTCAATTCGCTCGCGGCAAAAGATCCTCGTTATCAACATCCTCGTAAATGCGGTTCGATTTTGTGCATACAGATGCACTGTACGTGCAAAAATACCGTACAACGAACAGCTTCGAACTTCGTTCGAAACCGACTCGTCGTTGAACGATGACTGAACGCCGACGCCGGCAGTGTTTAGAATACTTATTACGGGCGAAGCTTGCGATTTAGTTGCGCGAGCGCATTTATACATCGGTTCGGTGGAATCGTCCGCTAATATTCCTTGACGCGGAGTGCGCCGGTGAGCCGTAACACGCGTCCGGAATACCTAATACCATCCACGCTCGAATTCCATACGAATTTTGTATTACACGGTATTTCTGGTGAAATATCGGTGACGTTGCTCGTAAATCGAAAATGGTAATGGGACCCCGGTGCCGCCATTATCCGGCGAACAAGAAATCCCGCAAGGCGTTAGATTTATCCTGTTCGCCGCAGTCAACGATGATACATTATTCTCGAGCGTCGTTAAGACTGCAAACCTAACCCATTATATCGTTCTGTGACGTCTCATCAGGGAGTCACTGGCGACCCTTCCTCTTCGTGGAACGTCTCTCCTCTTTTTTCTCTCTCTCTCTTTTTCTCTCTTTCTCTCCTCCGCGTCACTGCCACCGGCACGGTAATTGAGTACGCTGCTCGACGATACGTGAACACACTCGTGGGAACACGCACCGACGTAAAACCGAGCCCCCTTAGACACGCGACACGATGGTATGCGTATGGAGGGTCGCTCGAGTATTTACACTGGCAGAATCGTTGAAACGACTCGGTTACATTCCCGTGGCTTTGCAGCCGCGCGTAAAATGCGCGTTAACGGCCACCCCTTTACGCTACCACGACCTCATCGCGATGACGGGGTTGGAGCTTAAGGAACGCGTTTCGTCGGGCAACGTGAGTGGTTAGTGACTTTCCCCGCGGGTTCTTTCGTCGAGAGACATTTGTCTGAGAGACGAGATCCCAATTGTTTCACTTTTTTAACGAATTCTGATAAATTCTGAGTGTTTGTGTATATATATAAACGTTATATCATCCGAACGACAATGGAGATTTGTTTCGTGTGCTAAATGTGGTATTCGTTCACCGCGAATATCATGGAAATGTGTCTTTAAATTGTCCAGCGATAAATGAGAATGTGGCAAGTGTCGAGATTTGAATTTTAAAGACGATCGATCGATCACAGTTTTTCACGGTAATTATAAGAATATTTGTGTAACATTGCCAGTTTCATCGATCGAAAGCCTTCAAAATTATAAAAGGAAAATGTGATTTACAAATATTTTGAATGAATTGTAAGAATGAAACATTAAAATTGTCGTCCCTTTTAAAATTTATCCACAAGTTCAACTATAAATGAAATTGATCTAGTTGTCAAACAACATTTCAAACTTTATTCAAACATAAAAACGAACATTCTTCCAAATTTACTAATTAGTAATTAATTTGCATATAAATGTTTTGGCGATTAAAGTGGTTTCGTGGAATAAATCTCCCTTCGCCTGAAACTCCTTTTCAACCCCCTGGCTGCCGTGTTATGTCGTCACCTAAATTCTTCAGTCGATTATTCGACACTAATTCGCAGTTTCGCACGACTGAGTACAACTTTTCGCGATATTACGATTCCGGCCGCGTGTAACGCAGCGAAGCGAGCTTTAATATCGCGCGAATGAGAGAGACAGAGCAGTCGGAAGTATCCACGGAGGCGATCCTCTCTCCTCAACGCAGACGTTGCCATCGCCTCCCTCGAAAAAACGTACGACGTTCCCTTTCGTTGCATGATCCACGGTCGTGCAGACGGTTTTCCGGCCGCCTCGTAGCCTTGAATGAGAAACCTCGAACGAAACGAGAGAAGGGAGAACGCGTTTGAAAAGGGGGTGGACTCGCAACGATGCCCGTTGAGGGCCAACCAAGCGGACGTAAGTAGTCCTCGCGCGCACTAGAAACCGTAACGCCTCGTGGAAACGCGACCGCTGGATAAGTCGAGAGTCGCACACGTACGAACTACCAAGGAGAGAGAGAAAGAGAGAATTGGAAACAAAGTTGTAGGCCAAGACGGCCGTAGGCAATCTTCAAACTCCGGGGCGTCTACTGTCTTTGGTCGAGGACCGGCTAATTGGATACTCTGTAGCCGACACTCGTCTCTTTCTGCGAGTCAACCTCTTCTGTTCTCTCGTTTTGTTGTCGTTGTTGTTACCTTCCCTTTCTTCCCTTTTCGTCGGTGGTTTCTCTTCCTATTTTCTGTTTCATCACGTCGTTGCTTGTTGCGGGACAGCAGCGTCAATCCACTCTGCGTTCGAGTGGAAAATCACTGACCGCGAAATGTTTCGTCTAGGGTTTTTGCCATCGATTGAAATGAATTTTGCAGTGCAAATCTCCCCGAATGCAATTAATTCGGGAATTGGCAGCGGTAAAAATTTCGGACGTTTAAAAATTTTATTCAAAGCGCTCGTATTTTTTGTTTGCGGCTGCAGCGATGATTTTATGAAATGTATGTAGCTTAGTGGAGTAAACAGATCGTTGGACAATTTACGACGATGTAGGGATGCTTTCGACGAGATTAAGGGCGTGAATCGTTGACCAAAAGGGAAGTGACCTTGAATAACCAATTGACTTTGAATACAGAGGACGGAATACACCTTGCCATAGAAGGTGTACTGAAACGTGTGGGCATCAAGTTCGCAAGAATATGAAAATAAAAATATTGTATAATATGCAACGCACTATAAAGCAATCTTCTCTAATTACTTCAACAAATTATAATTGGAAGAGGCAAAAACATTCCCTCTTCCGAATCCCAAGAAGTTGAACAATTTTATCGAATCATTCAAAAGGGTCTACTTACTCCCCTAACCAGAAAAAGGAAAGAAAGAAAATAAATTCTAAATCCTCTCATTTCTAACGCAACAAATTCACTCCAATAAATTCACGAACAATAAACTCGGTCATCGCTCGTTTAACATCAACTCATCAAGCATTCAACGCAAACAGTAGTTCAAATACGCGTACGCTGCGACAGAGGCGGACAGTGGAGAAGCGAAACGGTTGAGCGAAACGCGTGCTCTGCAGTGGCTGCTTTTTCAAGTCGCGCGGACAATTTCACGCGGCGTTCAGAGGGACGAAGCCAAAAATATGATCTCCGCGGGCAAAGAGAGCGGGCCGATCTAACGAACGCTAATTCTTTGATGTCAGCACGGCCTCGGAAAAGTCGTAAAAGCTGTTTGATATCGTCTTCGCTCCTTTGTCCCGAAGTATAAAATTCACTACCGCGGGGGACTCGTTGCTGCAGAGACAGGCAGAGGAATGGAAGAGAGAGAAAATGAGGTGGAGAGAGAGAGAGAAAGAGAAAGAAAAGAAAGCAGGAACATTGCTAGGCCCGGCGGATATAACTAATTACGCGCACTCAGCGGTGTCGTCATGCTACCTTTGTTAGAAACGCTTTATCTCCGCAGCGCCGGAATTTTCAATGGCCGAGACATTTCGCGTTCGCGTGTACCCTCGAGAGAGACCAGACAGAAATAAGTCTTAATAGCGTTCCCGCTGCTTTCCTTTTGCCTCGAAATCACCGGATCGTCTCAATGGGTTCCTACGTTTCCCCTCTCATCCG
Source organism: Frieseomelitta varia (assembly GCF_011392965.1). Classification (NCBI taxonomy): domain Eukaryota; kingdom Metazoa; phylum Arthropoda; class Insecta; order Hymenoptera; family Apidae; genus Frieseomelitta; species Frieseomelitta varia. Next base: position 656,887 of record NW_025109955.1, read on the forward strand.
TCTACGTTAATGATCTTTGCAATATTGAGTCCGCAACAACACGTTAGAACGAACAACTTCATTAACCGCTGTTAATCAATAATTTTGTTTTGTTCTGTCAGTTTCTGTTAGAAAGATCAAATCGAAAATAGACTTCAAATTTCGAGCTTCGCTTTTGACGCCAGCGCAGTGGATTTTCGACAGTCGATGAAGATGATATGAAACGTGGCGCATTATCTAGCCCAGTTTCGCAGATGCCTCAGGAATATTGGAGCCTTCCTCTCCAGCAGGGGATTTTTTTCGCCATGAAATATTTCATGGTATCGTAAAATCTCGTTTCTGCGCTATTCTACGTGGTTGCGTTGCAGAGACGTCCTGGCGATTTCAAGTTTGACCTATGACACTTAATCATTTTTCCCCCTTTTAAGTTTTCGTCGCTATCCCCACCAATTCTTGAAATTAAAACTATCTCATTCTATGCTATCTTACTATGCCGAAGAAACATGACATTTGCACAATACAATGACACTAAATGTTTCGACACAATTCGCAAAATTCGGTCCCGACTACGGACCCTAATATGGGGATTATTGTATTATTGAGGTTTGACGCGAGTTTGGTTGTTTATATTGAAATGATACTTCACTTTGGGGAATGAAACAGCTTTGCTGTTGTTGGAGATATATTTATAGACACTTGACTTGACTTGCTCTGACACGTTTACTGCGTATAACTATGAGATACTTGTAGATTAGATACATATTTCCGCTCGAAAATTTTAGGACAATTATTATTTGCTTCATTTAACGCCATAGTTCTGGAAAAAATACTACTTAACCAACGTCGAATCAAATAACGAATGAAATCAATCGGTTTTGTTTGACTACATTTTTCACGATTAGTATCAAGATTTTTGAAAGAAGTTTCAGTTCCATGTTTAATATGCGTATGTACTTACAGAGCGTATTTGCGACAGACTAAGTGACCTGCCTGTGTATGACAGTATGTACAGAAACGTGTCTCTCTTTAAGGGCGAGTGCCTCTCTTCAACGAGGGTTTAAAAAGAAAGTGGAACTTGAGAAAAGAACCTTGAGAAAGTGTGAAGAGAAAAGATCATGAATGAGAGTTTATGGAGAAAGTTTGAAGAGACACCAAAATCTTGCTTGTGAAAAATTATTAATTATAATTAATTATAAAAGTTATTAATTATAATTACACATAACACGAAAGTTCTTGCAAACTTCTTTCTTCAGAAATTCAGTGCGAAAATTTTAAAGAACGAAGTTGCTCGTCTTGATATTATAAAGACAATTAATACATTATATATTGATTGCGCAATATAATGTACATCTTGAAAATGACTGATAAGTGAGAAATTATTTTATCCATTATTTAAAATACAATTTTATATTCGAAAGATACCAAAATCTCGAATCTCCTTAATCAAAGACAAATAAGAATATAGTATTTAAAAAGAATAGAAGTGGATTAAGTTTCGAGTCTACAATTAGTACATATAATTTAGTATTATATAGTTAATATATATAATTTAGTATATATAGTTATATATATTATATTATAATATAATATAATATATATAATATACTATATGTATAATATTATTTTATAGTTATATTTAGTATAGTATAGTTAATATTATAAAAATAATAATTTAAAAAAATAATAAAGTAAAATTAAACGATAAAACGATAGAACATTAAACAGAGTACGAAAGAATGAAATAACGTATCAAAAAATATTCTAACTCACCAGCGAATGCATACTCGTTATCCTCGTGCATGAAAAATATTCGAAGAACAAACGGATCTTTAGTCAGAGGACTCGTGGTATTCGCAACGAGAGCGTTACCCATAGTCCACTGTCATTCACTGCTTGCTCTCGACTCGAGTTCTTGCCAGACGAAAGCCAAAGCTTGTCTCGCCCGAGGATGGGCGACGGTCCTCGAATCGAAGCATAAATTGCGCGAAAACCCGCGATACGGGATACGGGAGGGGGGAGAAGCACTCGCGAGAGAAAGAAGCACCTATGAATTCATACTCGAACTCGCGTGGCCTGAATACGAGCGTATAAAAGTGCCGTTTAAATCGTAAATTCGGTGCCGGTGCTTAAATCAACGCCGCGAGATGTTTTCCACGAGAGCACTCACCGAGAGTCTCGATTCTTCCATCGGTCGTTGTGTTTCGCCTTCTCCTATGTTACTCCGAACGAACCACTTGACTCGACCGACCTCCGAAAGCGACTGCGTTATCTCTCGCTACACTCGTTGTATATATGATATAACATTTCTCCTCTCGTTGCCCTTTCTCGGACAGAGTAATGTTTGGACGTTTCATTTTAAATGGCAACCACGATCTCTCATTTACGAGTGAATGATCTTCGCACTTGCTGTTAAACTTCCAATTTTTCGAACGTTTTTTTGAATCTTCAATGTGCCACGCACGTCGAGAGTTTTTTTGCCCCAAAATTGCAATATTTTCTCAGTTCTAAGTACAATCCAGGCAATAATAAATAATAAATTTGTTACTTCTCAATAATTTCTATCCAGTGATATTATAGCGACGAGTTTGAAAAGAAAGCGACGAATTATTGTATACGATTTGGCCACTCGTTATGGTCCGCAGTCGGTTAAATATTCGATATTTCAATAATATAATTCTGATAATATAATTTTGGTTTTTGTTGTTCAACTTGAATAACCGATATGGTATTTCGTTTTACAGTTCTTCATCGTACGACGTAGCTCCGATCAATTGTAAAATTAATATAACTGATTGATTAATGTATTAAAAAGTAATCGGATCGCAGAATAATTCAACAGAGGTTTAACGTAGTTAATAACACATGAATTTCAATTTCGTCACAAATACTGCAGCACATTTTGAAAAATTAACCAGCGTATGAATATATCTTGTAACGCTCGTTTACCAATGACGTAAACGAGGAACATACTCACATTGTCTTTTTTGTTCATATTTCGCAAAACTACTAATCTCTCCTATTTTATACTCGTACGATCTCTTTCCGGAAGAGATATTTTTGCAACGAGGCAGCTTCGACTGCGGACCAAACCGACCGAGAGCAGGGGAAAACGAATTAAAGCGTCAGTTTAAAGTAAACTTTCGCGTCCCAGCTGTTACACGGCAGTTACTCGAAAATTTTACAGATCGAGACGCACGCGCGTATATACGCACACGCACGTGCAAATTATTTATTCGTTTTTATTTTCGCGAAAACCATCGTGCTGAACATGGAGGAGGACAGACAGCGAACGAAGAAACACGAAAATAGAGAGGAGATTCGGGAGTGGAATGAAACCACGTTCCTCACCACTAAGAATTTGTTTCCCGCGGAACATTTATTCCCGCCATAAAAGCTTTTACGACGAATAACTTTTTTTTTTCTCCCTCTCCCGTTGCATCGAATGGAAATTTATCCATCCGCCGGAAACTCACGCGCAACGATCGCTAGTTTCCTATCTCGCGGATGAATCCGACGATCGCGATAAATCAGCATCGTAAGAATGAATTCGAGCGATCACACCGATTTCTCCAACCGATCCTCGACATTCACGCAACGCCGACAAAGTCGAGAGAAAGAAATGTCACGCGATCTCCTGCTTCCTGCGATCAGTTCGTGAATTCAATGTACGCGCTGATCGCTATTTATTATATTTCGAAGCCTCGCGCGTACATATTTGTTATCGACGAAAGTTTGTTGCATTTGTCGGTACGGTATCTAAAAATCGCGTTTCTCCCGCGAGGATTTACGGCCTTTATAATACGCGCGCGTGCAAACAGCGCAGCGGGGAAAACTCGTAAAGCCGAAGGATATACTGATCCTCGTTTCACGAATCGTTTCTCTATAATCACTCGGCACGATAGCACGTTATCAAATAGAATTTTATCTCCGCGCTTTGTGTGCTTTATGTGAATTTACGAGTGTTCGTATTGTCCGCGTTCTACGCGCTCGTGTATATATATGTAGATATATTTTATATACTAAGTGTGTGCGCGTGTAATAAAGAAGCGGTTTGACGCGTGTTTCGATTGCTTCGATGCCATATCGGGCAACGTTGCATTATCCGTATCTTAAATGTTTTAAAACGATTTAATCCTGCACTTTTGAAATTGATTGATTTTATATTATTTCAGGTTCGCGTGTGTGAAATCAAAACTCAATGAATGGAGAGAGAGATTCCTTTTGAAATTTTTAATGTTATAATTATATAATTATAATAATTATATTTATGTTATAAATAATTATAACATAAATATAATTATATAATTTATTTTTAATTTATTTAAACGAAGCGATTCAACTGTATTATTAAATTTAACAGCTACATGCAATAATGTTGCAAGTAAGTGAGTTTATGGAGACTTCGGTAATTTTTTATAAATAATTCATAAATACCATTATAATCTGAACTACTTTAGAAAATCTTCTCAACTTCATTATGTAAGTTCGCAACGAATGATAAATTTTCAGAAAAATGAATTACTATCTCATTAAGAGAAGATGACGTAAATAATGATTTAGATCTTTTTTTTTTCAAGAAAAAGAAAGCATCATCTTTTTTTTTTATCCTTTAATTTATCAAGTCACATTAAAGCACATATCGATCCTGTGCATTTAATTCGCACCGTGTTATACGTTAACGAGACGCCTTCGAGAGATTTTCTCGAGCGAAAAAAAGAGGGGTGGGTCTCGCTTAACAGGAAATAAAGGCTGACACGTTGAATAGATAAATGGACGGGGAAAGTTGGAACGGCGGCGAGAAGACGAGTTTCGCGACGTCTCTCCGTAGAAAGCTTCGAGCATCGAGGGGGAAATTAATCGTTCGCTACCCACCGTGACACTAGATCCGCGAATTTAACGCCTCGTCGAATTATCCGACCGCAAATAACGACCCGGGGCTCCCCGATCGATCGTAAACCTCGTCGCACGGGCGCGTCTTCTTATGCACATTCTTCGATAATTCCTTAAATATATTCCTCCAACTATGGGGAATCTATAAATTTCGCGGTAAATGGGTCCTACAGTCTTTAAGGGAAAATTCTCAAGAGTCCTCCCCTCTTGAATATTAAAAATGAATGTCGTTTCAAGGAACAAATTGAGAATTATAGCTCGGATGAGGGACGTGACCATTCTGCTGAATTTTCAACCTGAAGATCTGTCGGGTCCTTTGTACGTTTCTGAATATTTAACACCACGTGTTATGCTTCTTAAATTTTTTCCCAACGATAAATTCAAACACTAATGGCTTCTCGCGAAATTCACGAATGCATGCTTTCAATGCACGAACGGTCAAAAAATAGTAATCCACATTTGAAAAGTAACGTTCGACTACAGAGTTTTTCCGATAATCCTCGAATCTTAAAATTGAACGAATCGATGCGAATTCATTATTTAACAGTTAATACAGATTATAGATCAAAGCAATATTTTACACACGATATAACCATTACACCGCGGATTTACACGTATTCATGGGAAATTTAAAGCTTCGAAAATACGTGATATGCTCGTTACAATATTTACCGAATAAACTGAGATTTTTATTTCGATTTATTTAGCCGAACTCGCAAAAAAGTATGAATTCATATTTCGAACGTCTGTAGATTAATAATCAGAGTGTTTCCTCGGTTACCATTTTAAATGCTTCTCTTCGCATTTGAAAGTTACGTTAATCACGTTCAATTGAAGAACCATTCAAAACACTGTGAATTAATCAGTTTCATATGCACGTACATACGTTTGCAAAAATATCTTCAACCGTGAAGCAGCTGTAAAAAGAAAGTTGTCCATGAATGAAGCTAAATAAATTCCAACCAACTTCCGTGGCGATTTAAGAATGCTGCAAACTGCGATAATAACCAACGTGAAATTATTCCGAGTCTATCCCTGACGCTCGTGCACCGTGAAACAGTTGTTCAAAATGATCGTGTACTTTATCGTAAATCAAGCTTTCCTCAAGCCACAATATTAAATGCACAAAAGAAAAAACAGAACACGTAAATTTTCTGAGAAAAACATCTGAATAGTTCTTAAATCGTAACAAGTTGCACGCTGCGCAATAACGACAATCAACGTGAAAGGAGAAGTCGAGTAAACATTTTCTCGGATATTTCCGCAAACAGACGTTCCGTTTGTGTATCATTTCGAGGTCGACTGTATTGTAAAAATTGTCGAGAACCATAGGCAATAAATTTTTGATATTTTGATATCTTGTACTATATTTAATATCGACAGACATAATGTACGCTCGAAGATTTGACGTAGATAAATTTTTGCGGACTTGTATCATACTCACGTACTTGAAATTGAAAACAATTTGGAAAAGAGGAACATTGTAACTAGACGACGCGACGAATTTGAAAAAAAAAGGAATCGAAAATTTGTGCAGTTTAGTCGTAAAGTTTAACAGAGAATTTACTAAGTAACAAAGCAAATATCATTAGTCGTAAAGTTTAACAGAGAATTTACTAAGTAACAAAGCAAATATCATTAGCACAGGAAATCTGCGAAACGTTTTCCAATTCATTTGAGAAAAAAAAAAAGAAAAAGAAAAACAGTAATTTGGCAATTCCTTCGAACGTGGCGAAGCACGGAAATCCTTGGTTAATCCTTCTTGTACCGAGTCAATAGCGCCCATAAACAGTTAATAATACCTCCAATGGCCAACAATCGATTACCAAACGGCGGACTTTCAGCTCGCGGCATTTCATAAATTTTCAGGCCGAGTGCGCGCTCGGTGCAGTGTATTTCTCTGTATTCGAGAAAACGAAATTCAATTGGCGTCCCGTTTATTCTCTTTCGGATAATACCATTCAGCAGCGACGCTGAGCCGCTAAAAACGGAGGGAATACCTCGCAAAAATTGACCGTCGCCTCGTGTTTGATGCGGAGAACACTTTGAAGTACCAGCTTCCGATCATATGGATTAATATTTCTCGCCGAACGACGCGTATACATGTACGCGCGCGGATAAAATAAGTTGGCAAAGACGCAAAGACGGATCGTAATACCGTTGACGTGTCTCGTAACGAAACGTGTCACACGAAATGGATACGTGATGCTGTTGCAACGCAGTTCATCAACCGGCTGTACCCTCTAGATCCCACATTTGCATCCCACTTCGGTCGTCTTTCACATTTTCGTGTATATCCTTTCGCGATACTTGTTAAAAACCCTCTAGACCCCATATTTGCATCCTACTTCAGTCACTTCTCACATTTTCATGCATACTCTTTCGTGATACTTATCAAAGATCGTCGTGGGTTCTTTGACGCATTGAATTGTTCATTGTGTATTGTGAATTTCGTCCACTATACACTGTATTGTGATATAAATATTCAGCGTAGTTGTATACTGCGATGTAATTGTATTGGATTGACAACGTGTATTCCCTAAGAACGCTGGAGAATAATAAACCTGCATTCGGGCAATGTTTGCATATTAATGGACAGCAGATATTTTTTAGGTACTTGCAGGGAATTTTGATCTTTGAAGACAAAGTTGGGCCTATTTTATTCGAACGAATAACGAATAAAATACTGTCAAATTTATTCGTAAATAACGAATAACGATTTTATTCGAGGAAAAATTTTACGAATAACGATTTCGAATAAAATTTTATTCGAATAAAACTTCGAACAAATTCTTCGAATAAAATTTTATTCGAATAAATTCCTCGAATAAAATTTTATTCGAATAAATCTTCGAATAAATTCTACGAATATAAATCTTCGAATAAATTCTTCAAATAAAACTTCGAATAAATTCTTCGAATAAAATTTTAATTATTAAAAATTTATTCGAAGAATTTATTAAAAGATTTATTCGAATAAAATTTTATTCGAATAATGCCCAACTCTGTTTGAAAAATCCAAAGTGATCAAAATTACTAATTCATTATTTTATAAATTTAAAACGATGTACTTTTAAAAACTTAAGTGATTTTTTTCGTCGAATATTTAAACAGAAACCAAAAATTTGTGTATTTTGTGCTTCATTTATTTCGCGCGAGTTTCAGTTAAAGTGCAGAATTGTACTGAACACACGTAATACAAAAAACTATATAAAATATACAGAATATAGTAACTAATATTTACTTTAAGAAACTTTCTTTTTAGGGGAATGAATTAAAACGTGTGCAGGGAAATATTATCAGACATTAAATAATGTCACTGCTTCCTCTGTCAGGCAAACACATTCACACTTTTTAAGTATACTTTCACATAGATTAGTTAAGCACGCGGCACGAGAGACGTGCAACCCGAATACATGCCGAACATATTTCGATGAAAATCATACCATATTGTAACGTGGAATTATGATTTAATTTACGTTTCAAAGTGTTATATAAATGTCAGCAACAATTCCACGACGGATGTAACTTTGTAAATGCGAATTACGAATGCGCGCGTTGGTGAGTATTTCTCGCGAAGCTTCTCCAAATCTGCGTCGTTAATTACACACCGTGAAAGGAAGAAAATTTTCGTTGAAAATTCGCGATGAACACAACGATGACAAATTGCCAACTGACGTCCGAAGGAATTATGATCGATGTCGAGGTAGTTCGAGTCGTAACTCAAGAGCGAAAATAACGAGCGGAGTATCGAAAATTGTAGTTCCGTGCCTGCCGCGATAAAGCCATAATTGCTACATTTCGCGAGAATAAGCAACGGTAACGAAATTCACATTGCCTCGGCCACTTTGCTCGACACCATCGCTCACCCTTGAAGCACGATGCTTGCTTGCGTTCTAAATGTTTTCGCCAAATCTTCTTCGGCACGTTTCAGTCATTTTCTGCGCGTCGAGTAGCGACGAAATGGAAGCCTCCCTTTACAGTAACGAATAATCTTCGAGGTTCATAAAAATTAGGAGCAACCATTACGTTTAAATATTTGATTATTAGGAATGAAAAATAGGAAAAATATTTGAGATTGGTTCTCAATGATAGTGTTCCAATTCATTAAAATTGATACTGAGGAATGTCACTAAACAACGTAAGTTTATGTGTTATACTGGTCGTGTTAATTTTCACAGAGGATTAATATATGATGAATCTGAAGTGATAAGAATTATCAATATTGTTATTAATGTATGATATATTATATTATTAATGTATGATGAATTATGTTATTAATGTATGATATATTATATTATTAATGTATGATGAATTATGTTATTAATGTATGATATATTATATTATTAATGTATGATGAATTATGTTATTAATGTATGATATATTATATTATTAATGTATGATGAATTATGTTATTAATGTATGATATATTATATTATTAATGTATGATGAATTATGTTATTAATGTATGATATATTATTAATTATTAATTATAATATTATTCTATTATATATTATATATTAATAATTATATATATAATAATATATATAATATATATAATAATTATATATATAATAATATATATAATATATATAATAATTATATATATTATATATTAATATATTATATTATTAATTATATTATTAATGTATGATGAATCTGAAGCAAAATATAAAAGGCAATTTTAAATTTTATTTTAATTCCAGTTTTTTTATTTTATTTTATTTTATTTCATTTTTTAATTTATTTTATTCCGGATACTTTGGTTATGTTTGATCAAAGATTACAGGAATGAAAAAAGTACGGCAAGTATATTCTTATCTTATCTTCCGACGATGAAACAGAAAGATTCTAAATTTCACAAATATCTGAGAAATTGAGAATGATTCGTGAAGATCAAAGATATATGCCCCTTATCATTGAAATCCATTTTTAGTTTCGTACGAAATTTTGAAAATTTCCATGTTGGATATGAAAAATAACACGTTCCACAACGAAATAAAAAATAAATTATAATAACGTGGAATCGACCTACAACGTGTTAGTGGATCGAATAAAAATACACTTATAGTTAATGGGTTTAATACATATAAATTATGAAATGTATAAAGTATCTATCTCTCATTAATTCACTCTCTCTATTCACTCTCGCTTCTCATCGGACATCCTCGCAATCACAATTGTTTTTTCACGATGCTCGCTCTCAACTGTTCTCGCATACTTTTCTCTCATTCGCCCTCTCTTCTACCACGAAACAAAACATTCAGACCATCCCACACTACAATACATGCATACTCGTCACACTTATCCTTCCATACAGACATTATGTACTTTCACTCCACAATATATCACGATCTATGGTAACCACTAGTATAATTTCGAACAAAAGAAAAGTTCATAATGCAGATGGAGTTCGAATACTTTGACGAGCGTATATTTCTACCTTATAATAAATATTATATTGGAAATAGGAAAACTATTGTGGGAACTTTTGCAAAGGTATTTAATACACGTGTGTGTTTGTGAAAAAATGAGCTTTTATTCATGTGCTTGTTAAATATGCATACAGGATGTATCAGTTTTATTAGAACAAAACGTCGATCTATTGTACATTTTATGAATCAAAATAAGCGTTAAAATTCAATAAATAACATTTTATAATGAATAACATTTTATAATGAATAATAAAAAAAAAAAATTCGAATTATTTGAAATATTAAATAGATTAAAGAATATTTATGAAATTATAGAAATTATTATAGAACATTTAAGAATATTATAGAAATTACATGTTATCAAACTACATTCTAATCATACAATTATATTATTAAAATAACTAATTAGTAACTTGTACAAAGTTTCAAAAATTTCACTTGATACTTAAATTAAATACAAATGTATATAATAACTAAAAATGAATATTAACATTGTACGACTTGCAAAAGAGAGTGGTGATTACGGCGTAGTCAGCACGGTGGACCGTCTTCTTCGCAGAGGGCGATCCGTTTCCATCCATACCATCTGGTAATATTACTGCTCGTTTGATTGAATGATGGAGAGGTTGAAGTCATGGTTGACAGCTGCAGTTGGATGAGCATCATCCGAGTTTCCAGTTGCATGGAGAGATTCAACGAAGCCTTGCCAGACAGCGAATGGTTCCTTGGCAATTCTTCCAAGATGATCTTGTTCGCCTTCTCAATAGTTTATTAACATTCGGCATAATTCTAGTATTGACTGTGTTTCGATTGCATTGGCGACCTCCATGGAGATGAGGAGCACGACTGCAATGGCGGTGAAGAAGCCGAGGACCACGAACACGACAATGGCGACGACGATGAGGACCGCGAACACAACAATGCTGATGACAGCGATGACCAAGATCTCAATAATGAACAAGGCGATGCAGAACAAGGTCCCAACGATGGTAAAGACGATGACGAGAAACTGGATGAAGTAATTCCAGAGCCAACGGAACCATGACAGCTCATGGCTAGTCTCCGTGGTTGCTTCGTCTTGTCGTGGAGAAGGTGTGAAGTTGCACCTCTGATTCTCCTCGTAGAGATCCTCCTCGTAGAGATCCTCATCGTAGAGATCCTCATCGTAGAGATTCTTCTCTTCGTAGAACATTTGCTTCTGGTTTTCCGTAATGTACTCCATGGTAAACTTGGACTCTTTGATTCTTCGTTAATCGAATATGAACAAAGTAACAACGTTCTGATTCTTCGTTCACTCGCAGTTCGTCTTATATACGGCTGACTCTCTTTGTTGTGCCCTACCCAATCACAAGGCAGGTAATTTGTCATTGGTCAAGATGTGTCGTTGGTAGGGGTATTCAGGTACCCGAAATTACGAGTACCCGACTGTTTGGCTCGGGCTTACACAAAGTCGGGTAGCCCGACGATTTCGGATCGAATTTGAAAAGCGACTTGTATAAGCCAGACTCGAACCCGAAATTTTGGATACCCGCACATCCCTAGCCATTAGGCAAAGATTAGTCGCGTTAAATAATTCTGACAATTACTTTATGAGCCTAATGGTACTACCCAGGGATGCGTCCTTTCCATTACGTTCATGCATTCATTAGCTCAGGTAAGAGAGTCCTTTACAACAGTGTTGTGTGAAGTGGACAAGGAATACAGGATATTACAAATTCAAAAATTTATTACAAAGCAAATGAAAAAATAGAAGTAAGTGGAAAATATTAGAAAATGAGACGTGACAAGGACAGTGTTCGACAAATGAAGGACGACCAAGAACATTTGAGAAAAACATCGATCGTGTAGGAAATCGAATATACTGTCTTGATGTGCTTCGTGAAACTAATGGTAATATAGAGATATATTAAATGAAGCAGTAAAAACATAAGTATATATATCTCATTTTGTAGTAATTTTCACTTATTTGTCATTTCATTTGCCTCCGTAATAAATTTTTGAAATTGTAAAGAAACTTTATGGACATTCTGTATATTCACGTAAAATAGTAATTAGGAAGAATCATAATGCTTCTACAATTTCAACTGCATGTTAAAAGTGTCATTTATAATTTTTCAGGTAGCAACAGCCTTAATCCCTTTAAAGATCGCGCAGTTCCTAGGAAGTCTAAGAATCCTTTGTACCTGTTTTATGGTTTTATGGTTTTATGGTTTTCCTTTAATGTGAATTTAATGACTATCGATTTTCTTTACAGGAGTTGAAAAATGAGTGTATTACTCTTCGATGTTAATTTTGACTTTGCTCGAGTAATTCATTCTTCTAAATCTAATATACACTCCTTTAATTAACTCTTTTCAATGATAGAAGTGATTGATTCTGTGTAACGTGTATATATTAACACATTGTCGACCGGTCACGATCATGATAGTCAATTTTCTTAATTTTGCGGATTAATGAAGTTACTTAATTTTAAATGAATATTTCATGGGATCACGATGTCAAAAGGATTATTTGATGTAAAACATCAAGTATAACCGTGTACAAAGGATGAAAGAAGACTTGGTTTGCAAACTGTTATTTTCTTTTTCTGCTTTCTCTGATATTTTTTCCACATTGCATTGTAAACTTTCGTGGAAGTTTGAAATTTTTGAAAGAACATTTCTGTTTCAACAAAATACCGCGCTAGTGAAACATTTCGAGAAAAGAGAACTTTCAAACGGAATAGAATATTTCAAACGGAGTAAATAAAAGAACTTCAGGTTACTTGAGGCAATTAACTCGGGATGAAATTTTAAAAATAAATTCTTTTATTCAAGTCGAAACGTCGAAAGCATTCGACAATTTCATCGAATTTTTTCGAAATTTCTTTCGGATCTCTTATTCTTTCAAATTTTCAATGTTGATTCGAGATATTTCAGGCAATATGTAATATTTGCGAAGCTATATATTAAACACCACCAAAGCACGATGAAAAAGAAACTGTTTATTTAATAAGCATGTGAGGCCAACAGCGTTTATTTATTGACAAGGAAACTTTAAAAACGCACTGTTTGAGCGATAATCGACGACTGGTCCGTTATTCATCGGTTCTTTTATATCATAAACGAGAGCTGCATTGTTAAAACCATGTTAAACAAAGCGACATCGATCGTACATATTTAATTCAAATAGAAATAGATTCTAGTGATAATTCGAAAATACTTTATATATTTAGAACAACTGATCGAAGAAACTTCCAACAAAAATAAATTTTATTCATTTGTCCTTTTTTTCAGAAAAGTAACAGAATATTCTAACAATCTATGATATTTGTTTAATACATTTCGATATTTTTGAAGAAAAAATTCGTTTGTATTTGATGTTTTATCCCGGAGCAATTTCATAAGACTCGTAACAATAGTTACTTTCATAGAGACAATTCCCATTGGACGATAAATTGAATATGCAGATTATTTTGAAGAATAGCGATCTCGTTTCTGACTATCAAAATGTCTTATAACATAGAAAATCGAAGACAAAATCGACAAACAAATCAAACAATTTTTCTGCTATGAGACCAACTAAACGAGGTATTCGTTTGACTTTTATATCTCTTTACTTCACAGATTTCCATTTCAAGTATAGAACAAAATTGAACATCGACACCCAGAAACTCTTTCAATATTCCAACTACAACGTAACGTAATTACACTTTCATTGACAGTGCAGAAAAGTGCAGTTTCCTCGACAACTCTTCACACGATTTACGCGGAGGTGACACGTGTCGAAGCGTCTTCGCCCCTAAAATATGTTACGACCGCTGTTCATAGTAGCGAGCGGATCCCATCCATCCGCCTTGGCGCGGCGGCGAAGTAATTTCGCAAATCTTTCTAGGTCGCGCGATATTAACGGACGGCTGGAAAACGAAATATCACGCTTTCCACAAATTTTCACGACTTGCACCGTCATCCCCGAGACACGTGTCGGCTAGCGCCCTGCCATGTGTGCCGTACATGTGAGGCCGGCAAGTGTCTAGAATCCTCTGGAGGAGAAGAACAGAGAGAATTGCTGTAGAGAATCAGCTGCGAAACCTACACGCACACGGTGTATCTCTCGTGGAAAATTTTTTTACGTTCCTGCTCTTGATGAATTTTTTTTATATCAATCTTTCCATCCCTGAAAGATGTTTCGTTCGAAAGTCTTAGGGCACTTTTGTTTTTAATATTCATACTCGTCGTGGATTATCGTATGTACATGTTTTAGAATATAATATTAATATATTAAGAGTCATAAAGTATGTGTCACATTTATTGTATTTAATTATATTCTATGTATTGTATTTAATTCAATGTTATCATACGTATTAGTATGTAATATATCAATAAGTTTTTATTATATAAAGTATGTTTCAAATTTATTTTGTATGAATACAACAATTTATATTGTATATTGCATATTGTACGTAATTTATAATTTATATTGTACTATTTTTGTTGTACAAATATGGAGTAAAATATGTTCTAAGATTGAGACAAGGGATATATACAACATCTCACAATGTATTGTCTCAAACATTTCTTTCGCGATCAGAGTTTGATCGACATCTCCCATACTCTCTGGATATTGTCTCATCTGACAATTATTTGTTCATTTTATTAAAAAAATTCTCTTCGTGGCCAAAGATTTGGTTTAACAAGTGACATAAAAATTCACCTCGAATAATACTTTATTAGCAAATTACAAAAATTTTGGAATGATGGAGTTACACTATAAAACACTATAAAACATAAAATATTGTATCGATATTTATTATCCATTAATAAAACGAAATAATCTTTCGGACAATCTAATATTATGTACTTCCTGAAATAGTATGTACGTTTGTACATACATATATACCAACTCACGAAAGTTGAATATCAATTATTTTCTTTAAACACTTTTATGATTTCATTACTCATAAAAATATTATAAATATAATATTTCTAAGAACATGTTCATTTCGCTGTTCCAAATAAATAAACAGAATATCCAATAAACATCGAAATAAATCATTCTTCTATATATTTCTCTTTCAATTTCCCAATTATCATCCAAGTCTAAATTCCTGTCATTTCTTTTTCACTTAACGAACCTATTACACACATCAGTCGAATTGTTCGGAATCGGTACTAAAGCGAGAGCGTTGACAAGGATCGTCGCGAACTACTCGGACAATCGATCAAACCTTCCCCCCGGAATGCAAAGACACTTTGGTGTAGAAATCGCGAATCTAGGTCCGCCAGAGACCTAACCCGAAAGTTAGCTCGGCGTAGGCTCGAACGATCGTAAATTCAACGAAACGACGGGAAACATCCGGCCAAATTATACATCTCATAAAATATTCCCGACCGGTTCCCCGAAGCAAGGCAGAAAGTATTTCGCATAATATCTTCTCGAACCACGCGGCGGAGAACCATGGAGGAAGACGAGAAGAGGAAAAGGAAGCAGGGCGATACAAACCCCTCTGTCGAGTTCAATCGGTCGCGCGGCCGTCAGAGCGAAGGAGGAAACGCAGAAAGGACGAAGGGAAACACGGCACCGGCCGAGGGGAGAGGAAGAATAAATACGGCAGAGCAGAGTTCGAAGGGAAAAGGAGGAACCGGCACCGCGGTTCCCGATACGCTGATACAGCGGAAGAACGACGCGAAAAGAACGGCACAATATTTCAATATGCTAAAATTATCGAGCGTTTCCTCCGGCTGTACTTCCGCTAAGTAAAGCTTCCAACTCTTTGCTCTCTCTCTCTCTCTCTCTCTCTCTCTCTCTCTCTCTTTCTCCTCGCATCGACGGTTAACGAGGATTCGTTTAACGTGGCTGTGGATTTTCACGGATCGATTCGAAGCGATTCGCCGAGAGTGGGTGTACGATACAGGGAGAGCCAGCGGCTTGGAAAGTGTTTATATGATTTTATTCACTGAATAATCGCGAATCGATGGATTTTTTTTTTCTTTTTCTTTTTTCTTCATGGCGCAACGTATAAGTCGGAAGACGCGCGTAAGTCGCCGGATGGACACGGACGGAATGTTGATTAATCACTTGCGCTGGCAACTGATTGCGGACCATAACGAGTGACCAAACCGTATACAATAATTCGTCACTTTCATTTTGAACTCGTCGGTACGATAATCACTGGATAGAGATTATTGAGAAGTAATAAATTTATTATTTGTTTCGCCTGGGTTATACTTAAATATAGTTAAAACTGAGAAAATATTGCAATTTTGGGACAAAAAATTCTCAACGTGCGTGGCATGTCATTCCAGCGCAAGAAATTAAAACGTATTGAAGATACGTTTAAGGTCGTATCAGAATCGGCCAGTCGTTAAGAATTAATAAAACATCGCCGATTCGAACGAGCATGAAATTCCACGGGACGTTTTCATCCTCTGTTGGAATTTTAATTGGCTGATAGCAAGTGAAAAATACTGTTTTTCTGGAAGAGGAGATTTCTCTTTCCAGTATGTTTGCACGAGAACGTACTCCGCTGATATAATTCTACTACCATAATCGTATACCGTTTGATAATTTCATGTGTAGAACTGTGGTTACCTCGATCCTCATGAAAAAGTGACATATACCTAAGTAGACATAAGTTTGCTTCTTTTTAATTACACGTAGAAATTCAAGTTACTTGAAAGAAATCACTTCATCGTATTGTGACTTTCAAAATTAACTCTACTATAACTAGTATTGTACCAATATGACACTACGTCAATATTAATATAATCATCAGCATTTTTGAATAAAAAATATACACTAGTTCACGAATATTCTGCGGTTATCAATACACTGAAGCCCTAAAAATACTCGTCGCAAAATTGACAACCAAACATGGAGAGAACGGCTAGACACGTCGAATATATATATATATATATATATATATATTACCATCACTATGACGCTGAATTCCACCTAAGTATGTAACAGACCGCTAGGAAGCAGAAAGTAAAGGGTGATCCACCGGTACGTGACGTGTCTCTCTCTTTCTCTCGTCTCGAACACCGCCGGCGAAAAAATGCCAAAATATACGACTCGATTTTACGGTTCGACGAGCATGTCCGGCGAATCTGATTCCGAATCCGCTATCTCCCCGAAGACTGACGATATCGACTACTGGACCCGAGTAGCTGCCCCCGCCGCCGCGAGAAAGGAATATGGTCCCCGGTGGTTTACGCGGCCGGGGGAAAATAGAACCGGTCCCGATGTAACGCTCCATTTCGATATCTCGATATGACGCCGCGCCGGTACACTTCCTTTTGATCCTGCAACCTCGCGTTCCACCGCGTTACACCGGAAACACGTCCAGGGGTTTCCTGCAACCCTGTCCGCGGAAGAATTATTGTATTATTCGAGGAATAGAATACGGCCAGTTTTCGATTCCGTGTCCGTGTATATATATATATATATATATATATATACAGTGTGTCGAAAAAGTATCGGCTTTGCGTGTTTGTTTCGGTACCAAGTACGTTTCTTAGTTAGTGTCTTTTAGCATCTAAATATGAAAAGTGTATTTTGTTTAGAACTTTCGATGGCGCATCTTGAAGAAACATGAATTGGCACCGAGTCCATTAATAATTTATTATGATATTACTGTTATTTTAATTTCTTGAAATTTTATAAAATCGTAGAATATCATAATAATAGAAGAATATCAATAGAATTTCGTAATACAAGACTTTATTATTATTATCAAATATTAATATAATTAATAATTAATTTGGTTGAGAAGAATTACAAATGAAATAAAAATACAAATATTATTTTTGTTATACTTCAAATATTCTGTGTATTAATAACTATTCCACAAATGTCTTTTGTACAATCTCCAATAATGTCTTTCTCGAATTATTCCCATTAATTGTACAATTTCTCCGCGCGCGAATCTCTCCGTCAGAGTGGAAAACGTTGAATTTACTCTCATCAAACAACAAAAAAATCATACACACGAATCAAAGAATCGAATTATTGTGTTTACTTCAAAGAAAGAGAACGTTCCAATACGTTTTTTCACAAGTGTGTATGTGTTTATCAATCTCTAATAATGTTTTCTTTAAATCATTTCCATTAACTCTACAATTTTTCCACAGTTTTTCCAATCATTCCCCGTCAGAGTGAAATATTGAGAAAAATATTGAATTTACTCTCGTAGCGTAGTTTATAACAAAGATATTATACGCGTAAATCAAAGAATCGAATTATTGTGTGTGTGCGTGTGTGTACTTCAAAGAAAAAGGATGTTCCAATACTTTTTTCATAAACTGTATAAATATATATGTGTGTGTGTGTGTGTGTGTGTGTGTGTGCGTGTGTGTATGTGCGTCATCACAGGCCAGAATCACGCCGCGTGACAATAACGAATGACCGTTCGTTCCGATAACGCGATCCCAAAGTTGATACGCAGATTGCCCGTTTTTTGGCCCCGGCTTTCTCACGGCGATGTTATAAATAGGCGTTGATACCGACCGGTAATAAATATCGCGTACGCTCACTGCCAGGTTCGTACGTTTCCAGTGTGTTCCGGAGGATTTTCAATGGCAGATTTCATGAACTGGATGTGGGATTTCGATGTGACCGGTTGCACGACACGCTGTTTGATTTAACGATTTCACCGTTGTGTGAATAATTGGGGGGGGTTAAGTCCCCGCGCAAACACGTCGAAGAGCGTGACAGTTGTTTCGATGGATCTCTCTTCAGAGGAACGATATTCCCTTCCACTCTTCAATCCAAAGATCTGAGTCCTCTCAGCTGTTGACTTTGATAAAAGATATTAAAATTATTTAGTTATCGGTAACTTGGGGACGAACTTTTACTTTCGAACATAATCCCAGCAATGCGTAATCTGCTTAACATTCAAAGACACGATGTGAGAAGAAACCTACGGGTTTCGACTTTAAAACACGAAAGTATAATTGCGGTATTATTATTCTAGAAATGCGACGAAGTATATTTAGTATTCAAAGACTTGTTGCAGTAGGAAGCTGGTGAATCTTGATTTAAAATATTTATGGTTATATCTGCGGTTCTACGGGGAAAACGTGTCACGTGCTTTCGCATTCGAGTTATTGCCATTCGAAGTTCCCAACAACAGTTCTTCTCATTAGCCACATCTATGCTTGTTCACATAAATTTCTTCGTTATGAACATTAAATCATCCTATTCAAATGAAAATTTTTTTGGAACTATGGGGTTTTGTTAATTTACATTGCAGAAATATTAGAATTGACCAATGTTCGATTGATGCAAGTTTAATTTATTTTATAATATGATTGTAGTAAAAATACCACGCAGATAGAAAGGACTATACATACCAGTTGTCGAATTAACAGAATAAGCTAGACGCAGAAACGTAGTCAATGTTAGTTGTGACAACAGCGTTTCAGCGTTTCTGTATCTGATGTATGGATAAATCCCGTTGTAATCCAGCACTGTCATTACGAACAGAGCAGAATCTGCAGTATCGGAATACCTACTATTCAAACGTTCTACTATTGGAACAGTTTGGTATCCAAACGTTCTGTTCTCTGGACAGTGCATTGCCTTCATTGCCATATTGCGAGAACAACGCTACAACTATCTAATTATTTTATGTAACAATATAAACGTAGGAATATACCATGCTGATCGTCGAGAATTGACGACGAGAACTTGGAGAATAAAAAACTCAGAAAAATTTGCAACAGGTATCCAAGACGAATTTGTGACAGTGATTGTGATCACGTTTGAGAAATATTCGAAGAAAGAAGGGACACGAATACAGAGAATGACAAAATTGGGAACGAACGAGAATATTTTTTAGAAATGTTAAGGAAAGAGAAACTGGACATTTTTTCCAAAAACGCAGTTCGAAAACCACGATTCCTAATTAATAAACATTCACATCCGAAAGAGATCAACTCCCAATATTTTTGCAAAGGATCGACGTTCTTTCTCCCGAAATTATCTACATATATTTATTTATTATATATTTAAACGTATCTACACATATTTATTTATTATGTATTTAAACGTATCCACATATATTTATTTATTATATAATTAAACGTATATTTAAAAACAAAAGAACCTCGAAAAACGAAATGTCCCAAAGGACAATCGCTCGCCGATATAAACGCCGGGGCCAGTTTCAAAGGTTGAGCCAAGGAAACGATCGGAAATCGAAGAGCCCTGACTCTTTCAGACTCTTGCAAACACTCGCTGAAAGCGCGCTCGTCTCTCGCGACTCGATCGAAAAATTTGTTCTTCTTTTCTTTTTTTTTTTTCTTTTTTGCTTTTTTAAACGTTGCACGAGCGTCGGTCTCTTTGACGATGCAACCTACTGGCTACTGACTCCACTTCTCCAACCTTGTGCCGGACGAGGCAGATGTAAGCGGCTGGGAAACTGGAGGGCGAGAGTCAGTCGGTTTAACCGGGACACGAGCCGAGAGAGAGTGATTCATCGGCAGCAAAGAATTCGGAAGTTCGAGATATCGCGCTGGGCCTAAAGAGGAAGGGGAAACCGCCAGGGCGTTTTAACTCGAGCACTATCGTAAATTCGGGTCAGGTTGAAAGCAACGACGCGATGGCCTCTATCCGAGGGAAGCAGGAAACGGGGAGATATCCTTCACAGGCGAAGGATATCCTGCAGGAAACGTTAGCTCGACGTGACGTTCTGTTCGCTCGAGGTGACTGCTTCATTCGCTGAAACACTTACAGAAACTTTCTCTGAACACGACGACTAGGTCGAGGAAAATACCCGATGAGGTTCATTGGCGTTTGTGTTCGTTGGTGAATTAAAAAGAAATAGGTATTTCAATACGATACGAAGAAGGATATAATCTGATGGATCTAAAGATATTAACTTCATGATGTAACAACTTATGAAAATACATGGACATTCATATGTTTTCTTGCTTAGTTGTTATATATACATTTATTAATATTTATTATATTTATTATTAATATTTATTAATACAGTTACTAATATTTTTTTAAATGCGTAAAAGTGCGTGGCTATTGGGTCAAAAAAATTGAATAAAATGAAATAAATCACAGAAGAGAAGGACTATCCAGATATAAACGGGATACTTACGAATAAATAGATGATAATAAACAGACATGATGCTCGTGAAATTGATCAATTTTTTCGATCAAACAATCGAACGTACAGAAGTGAATCGCACGATCGCAAAATCAAAAAAGCGAACGCGTATTTGTTCGGTCATTTGGCGTTTTGATTTCGTGTGTTTACGCGATACCGCTTGCTACTTCCGGGGCTACGCGACAACCGTATACGGTTTCTGTATGTCCGCGGCTGCTATGAGTTTTGAAACATTGTAATAGGATTCCCCGTTACGACTCATGTAACATAAAGGACTTACGCGGATACTCACCTGACGTGGAAACAGGGATGAAAAGCTGCCGGATTATCCTGCGGCGAGAACTTCGGTAGAGTGCCGTGAAGGAGGGCGAGACGTACCACCAGCAGCACACCAAACTGTGAATAAAAGGAATCCTTTAACAATCGTGCATGCTTAATTGTTTCGAGTAGTATTTGTTTTGCGATTTTTCCCGCTATAATATCGTATGATATTATATTGTTGACAAATATTAGGTATTTAGAAATGATAAGGTAAATCTTGGCGAGATATTTTTTTTGTCGTCGTAGGTTGATCTCGTAGAGATACGTAGCAACAGACTTCAGGATTTTTAACATAACGTTGCCAGTAATTTTAATATAAATTTTTATATTATACTGTAGACTTTAATAAAATACTTGGAAATTTTATTAACAGGGTGTTTCGGTTTTACTAATTTTACTAACTTGTGGGACCCAATTCGGGAGCTGATTGTACGCCTAAAAATAATGAAGAAAAGTCACATAAATATATGTCCTATCTGTCTTCGTTTATGAGATATAATGAATTTTCTGTTTTAATTACTTTTACTAAAGATGCTCGAAATGACCACCTTGCATTTGTAGACAAGTTAAGAAACACGATTGTATATCACTATTGTTTCAAACAGAGTATAAAAGTTGCATATATATGTATATATTTATTTTAAATATTATTATATTAAAAATATAAATACAAGGGATGTGCCTTATTACTGCTAATCAAATTTCAAGAGATTCTATCTAACGCACAATAAAATTTTCGTACGATATGTTCGCTGAAGTAACCGTAGAATACACGTCTGACCAAATACGGCTTGTACTACTTAAAATCGCATTCTAAAAAAAACATTGAATTAGACTATTCCATTTCAATGCGATATTTTTATTTACACACTCCATTAGTTAAACCCTTGTAATTTATTGATATAAAAATTGTTAAAATTCATAACTCGAGTCATCATTAAAAATATCGAACGAAACGTTTCACGCGTTTTGGTAATTTCAATCGCAGTATCGACCCGAGTCCCGCAACGAGTCCCCTACGAACTGCTTCACCAACATCCACGAAACTTTAAAACGCGAATTTTCTACCTGCCGTTTACACGGCTCGAAAGATGAATGAGAGTGAAACAAAAGGGAATCCAGATTGCGGAAGAGCCTCTTACTAGCCTTTTCTGCAGAAGGCTCTCGACTCGCGGCTCAATGACTCGCTACACTGCTAGAAGCATTGGAAGGTTTCATTAGCCAGCTTGGAAAACGGGAAACAAGAAAACTCCAGGGTTAGAAATCTCACGCGGAAATACGCTATCCGACTTAGTTGCGCGCTGGCTACTTCTTAATTAATTCGGGCAATGACATTTTCGTTACTTTTATATCCCCCGCATTATGGAACGTTTCAACGTAGCAGAAATTTGAAACGAAGTGGAAAATTGTACGAAACGCTAGTTTGATCAAGAATGACTAACGAAGTGCCCAAAATAAACGACTTGTAATTTTTGATGAATATTATTTAAATGTAAAACAGTGTATTTTTAAAGATTAAAATCTCTCGTAATTAAAATCTTTCGTAAAATGTGCACTTAAATAAAAGCTTGTGTAGTCCATTGTATTATAAAGTTTATAAAGTTATAATAATAATATATATAAGTTTATAAAGTATTATAAAGTTATAACGTTTAACTAATTGTTTTACTTTAATACTTCTGATGAAAATTTCATATTTACGTTTCAATTTTACGTTAAATTAAATTACGAAAATTTCATATTTACGTTTCAATTTTACGTTAAATTAAATTGAAAAATATGAAACGTATGGAAAAATATTTTAGAATGTAGTTGTAGGATGTCGGATTATTTATGGATTTTTCGAATAACTATTCTGATATTAAAATGCTTTCAAGAAAACTATCTACACGTGTATTTAGCGTAACTTCAAAAATAGTAGACTATGCCCATAGCTATATATATTTTTCGTTCAAAAATTATAAGACAATTTTTACACTCGTTTCATAATTAAAAGAGATTAAGTAACAACTAGAAGATTATTTATTATGATACTTTAGTCAAAGAATACATAAAGTAATTAACATACAAAAAAATGTTAATACAATTCAAGATTATCATAATTTCGAAAATATTAAAAATGAAAAAGGGAAGGGAACATATACAAACTTCTTCTATGTAGCATTAACTCACAATTGTAAACAAGAATCATTTCCATCGCAATACGTCAAGATATACGGGATAACATTCCAACGGGATGCCAACGGTGTAGAACGAGACGTCGTCGTCGTCGTCGGGCGTTTACGTACGAGAACGACACACCCCTGGGTTCTTTGGTCGCATTTCTGTCACGTCCGATAGCCAGGACCGGCCCTTGCCCACGTTCTCCACGATGGAGATCGCTCTTTACGCCTTACTCTCCAACTTCGCCACGTACGCGCGTCCCTCTATCAACCCTTTCTCTTTCTGTCTTCGCCAGAGTTTCCCCCGTCCCACGCGCCTTCCGCATCCTCCTGTTCGGGCGTGTTCTTCGTATTGGATGGAGAACGAGTGGATTCTAGAAGGGTTCTACAGCCGGACAATGTCTGCCAATCCAAGGTATTCATATTCTTCTTCGATCGGCGAAGCCACCGTTACGTACGTGCACTCGATACACCTATCCTCCTATCTCGACGTCTCGAACAATCTCTCTCGTTCCATGGGCGCCCGCCGTCCTGCTGGCAGCTGACGTCTTCGTCTCGTCGAAGGAGAGAAGGGAGAGGACATATATATATATCGCGTTACGTCGGCAAGGAGTCGGGCTTGACCCACGGCCACGAGCACCAACAACGAGACAGAAATTCAATTTCAGTAAATATCCGATGCGCGCGGAACGTCACTGGACCGCATGCCCGCCGGAATTCCCTCTTGTTAGCCTTCCGGGAATGCCCGAGGTGGTATTATAACCTCTCCCTGCACACGCCTGGGAATATATTTCTCGCGGGAGCTCGACGACCATCCGCTCTGTCGCGTGTTTTCATGCCGGGTCGACTCGCGTTTCATTTTTCCGTTCGTACGATGGATATTCGGCGTTGGGATGGTTTGATAAGATCTCGTTGTACGAGTGTCTCTATACGAATTGTCTCTATTGACTTTGGATGCGATACTTGATGCAACGATGCATCGCGAGAACAGAATGTGTGTGTGTGTGTGTGATGGATGATTTTCTGAGATATTAATATGTATTGTAATAACGATATGCTGTATATAATAATATATATTAATATAATAGTATAATATAATAGTATAATAGTATATTATGTTATATACTAATATAATAGTATAATAAATAGTATAATAGTATATTATATTATATATTAATATAATAGTATAACAGTATATTATATTATATATTAATATAATAGTATAATAGTATATTATATTATATATTAATATGAGCGTTAATTTAGTAATATAATAGTATCGTATTTATATACAGCATATCGTTATTACAATATACTGTATATAAATATAATACTATTATATTTACTATTATATTTATACAGTATATTATTACAGTATACTGTATATAAATATAACACTATTATATTGCGATACAATATTATTGCATTATTATATTACAATACGATATTCAAACGATTTTCGATAAAGAAAGCTACATTAACATTATTATCATTAACATATTTAGTATTATCATATTTAACATATTATTATTAGATAATTAGTATCATCATTAACATATTTTATTCAACCTCGAATTGAAGTTTCAATTCGAGAGAAATTTTAATTAGAGCTCAATTAGACGAATTGCTCGTTGAATTTATTCATTTCTCTATTTTTATTTCTTCACGTAATGGGCAAAACTGTTGTAGCATATTTTAGATACTCCAATAATAGCGAGCCTCCATTTACTATACGAACACCTGGCAAAATTCATACGAAAACGGAGTTCTTGATTACACGTGTAATTAATTTTCTTGCGAGAACGATCAAAGGCACGTTGCGTCGTCACGTTCCTAGATCTTCTGTTTCCAGCACTCTGTTTTGGAATCTGTTAATTAAACGTTCCCGTTGTCGGCAAACGAAAACGGTTCGCAGTCGCGTTAAATCAGTTAGACGGAATTATAATTACACGCACAGCCTCGAGATAACATGAGACGCAGGCCTGAGATTTAAGCAAACCAATTGACTAACAATAGACATACTGTAGAGGCAGTCAACAACGCTTATCCCTAATGCATTGGCTTATCGATTGTTACCGTTCAAGGAGCGTGCGTTCCGTTGTAACTAAAAATAAATACTGCTCGATCGAAGCTAACACATATCTCAACGAGTATTGATAATTGGTTCGTTGGTTCGTTGAACTAAACCAACGAAAAATTTAATGACGAACGATGTGCGAAACGAGAAAGGTTGTGTTTGTATTGTATCGGCGAAAATATCTAAAAATTCATGTTAATAAACTTAATTAAGTAGGATTTTTAACTGACAGTTTTCATTAAAAATCTTAAGAATAGCAAGAATACGAGAAATCCAATTTTTTCAAGTCGACTCAAGGACTAAAAATTAAAAATATGAATATTGTCCCAAATATATATATATAAATCGCTTTTTAACTCAAAAATACATTACGCACATTTTAACTCTTTTAACAAATATTTAACATTTTCCAAACAATATACGAGAAGAGAAATTTCGAAGTAATTCATTCATGAACAAGATTCAAG
The DNA here is from genome assembly GCF_011392965.1 of Frieseomelitta varia. Lineage (NCBI taxonomy): Eukaryota > Metazoa > Arthropoda > Insecta > Hymenoptera > Apidae > Frieseomelitta > Frieseomelitta varia. The sequence goes on from NW_025109955.1 coordinate 683,319, forward strand.
ATTCAAGAAAATTTCCATCTAGGTTCCCTAAAGCCAATCTAAAACAATATATGTATATATCGTCTTACAACCAATCGCCAAACAACCCTGTAACACGAAATCCAACCCGGGGTTCCATCTATGTAGGGCTGAACAACCCTTGAAATTCAGTGTTCCTGAGGGGGAAAAGAACGTCAAGTAACTGTATCGAAAAGAATATGCCTTTAGACGTTGTAAGTGGTAATAGGTGGCAGAGAAACTGGGGAGGGTTGCCCTCGCATGTTTCCCTTGTCCCTTCACATAAATTAGCATAACTCGGAATACCGTTCACCATCTACTTTCCATTGATAATACATTGTATACCGCCATAACTTACTACGTAAGTTACGATACGAATTACGTGAAACACGAAAACGATCAGAACAAACTGTGTTGAAAGAGCTAATTTTGCCCCTGCTGTCAGAGAGTGCTACGCAAGTATCTAGACTTTTGTTAATTATTTGTATCTTTGTTACATCTCGTACACGTTATATTCTTATTCTATTAGCGAGCAACACGACCATACAAAATAATTACCTATAACGTAAATATCAACGGGCGCGTGTAAAAAAGAAACATTGAGAGCGCGCTAGGCTACGTTATTATTTTGTTTTGTTCAATTGAATGTATTGTAATTTTATGTACAATTGTATTGAAAATCAGTCGAAGGACATATCGTCTGAGAGCCAATTGAAAAATTCGCGATTCTAGGGGATAATGGTTACCCCAATCGGACGTTACGAAGTTATTCCTGAATGGTAGAGGACCCGGAGAAACTTGAGCGAGCAATTGAGACTCCTGCGAATGCACTTTGCATGTCTTTAACGACAGCTCTCACGGAAATATCGTTTAAATTAATTCGCCACTGCGAACAGTCAAACGATTGATACGATCGCTCACACTCCGTGAGGTAGGAAATTTCTGAACAGTTCTCTTTCATCAGTCACGCTCGAGATAATAAAATACACTACCTATATTCCTTTAATTTTCAATACTCAAGTCGCAGAGATACGATGTAAATAAATTTTCACGTTTAGCCTTCATTTATATGATAATTTACTTGAATGTGTATCGCGTGTCACCAAAAAGATGAATGTGGCTGGTAAATAAATTTTTAAAATATTGAAGAAAAATATGTTTCAAGAAAAATAGTTCAAGTTGAATTTCGAGACTGTATAAATATGAGAAATCGATTTAAATTCCAGTAGAAAAACGTAGTTTTCAAATTCATGTCATTCCTAAAATTTTCAATCTGATATTTAAACACCGGTTGACCAATTACGAGGAATAAATCGATCATTCTCCAGGAAAGTTTCCTCCGTTTGAAAAGCATGTTCGTGAAAAAAATCAAGTCTGTTACGAGGCAGAGAAGAGCAACAAAACTCGAGTGGATAAATGGTGGCTCCGCGGCCATAACCGCCCCCGTTACTACCACCTCGCTGTCTCGTATTTCATCGTAAGTCTTCGAAAGCCGTGATCGCTTTGCGCCACGCTGAAACAGCCAAAGCAGTTCCCGCGGGTTTGCCAACGCGACTCGAGGGAGGCGAGTTAATCTTACGCGATCGTAAAAGTGAACTCCTCACGTCTGTATCTGCATTAACGGTCGTCAAACTTACTTAAGCCAATGAGACGTTGCAAATATCGCGTTGCTCGGCCGAACAATAAAAACGGAAGATATCGGTCGTTAAGAATTAACGACGCGGATCCGTGACCATTCGCAAACAGCGCCACGGGCCTTATTAACGATCGACGTTGCTTGTTTTTACGCACTAATCGAGTGTTTTTGCTGTTTGCCTACTCGAAGCACAATAGCATACTTTCAGGGAACTTGTAAACAGACATTTGTTGTGTAAAATGTTTCGAGACTTCGCTAATTCGCCGGGGATTTAACGAAATAATAAGTAAATTGATCTGATAATTTGTTCAACTATAAACAGTTTTTTATCGCGTATTATATGTATGTAGTGTTGCTATTTTAATAAAGAAATCGTACACATATTCGTACAATAAATATTTTTACTAAGGAACGAGCATCTCACGTGAACACAGAAATTCACGTGTGTACTGTTCCGGAATTGCATTATTATCATTATATTGATAAAGTTTGGAACAAATCTAAAAATCTGTATAAAACATTTTGTAAAGATCACACAACATGTGTATTTGCACTGTCAGTTATATCCAGTGGAATAGTAAATCTGAATTTTTATTCGGGTTATGTACAGTAATAAATATTCAACGTATTAAATGAAAGAATTTTTTAAAAATTGCGAAACGTAAAAGTACGTAAGTACATATATGTGTACATGGAATGAATGTATGTAGATTCAGTTCGCACGTGATCGAATATCGTGCCTATATGCAATGGATGCTATGAAATATCGAAATTGATAATAAGGTATATTTGGTGTACTCATACACGAATACAACATAATAATAATATAATTATTATCAGATACGAAATATAAACGTGGAGTAGAAATGGAAAATAAATGAATTTAATATTGAATTTAAATAACAAATTATCTTTACTTTACAAAGATGAATTAACTTGTTTACAAATTAGGGCCTTCAGTTTCACTACAAAGATCGAACCAAAGGAAATCTCTTCTTAACGCAATATTATATTTCTACAAGCATAAACTTGCATTCCATTCCTATTCACCTTCCATTATGTAAAATAATAGTATCCAAGTTGTTATTATTCCATTGTAACTAAAACTGTTATTATACTCCACGCTTAATAATATAAAAATACGAGGGGAAGCACCGTCAAAAATTAAGCTTTTCACATTGTTCGCGTCTCGGGCATTTAAAATACACATTCAACTAATTACCAGGCAGAACTTGCGCCGATTTACCGCCACGAATCGACAATGGAGCAGCGACGGCCGTTGCAGGCCGGAAACAATGCGCGAAGCGCGAGGCGTCATGTCGGAATAACATCCCTGTTCTCGATCGAGCGTAACGAAGGAACTTCTCACTCAGTGAATTTTCAACTGCTCGCTCGTTTGAACAGTTTCGTTCTCTCGCTTTTTCTTTCTCTCTCTCTCTCTCTCTCTCTCTCCATTGCACGCGCGGTTTCTGCAATTATTCAGAATAAGATACGCCTAATCAATTCCAATGACGTATCAGAATTGGTTTGCGAAATTTCACTACTGGCGACGATATCAAATCGTTCCTGGGATTTTTTTCTTGTCGAAAAAAGGTGAGAACATTTCCGAATTCTACGCGGAATGACGAAGTGGCCACCGAAATCAGTTAGTCGTGTTAATAAAGCTTTCGTTTCTCGTGAAAAAATTCGCCTTTCATTCGCACGCATAGAAAAAAATCGCAGTTACTTTTCGGCTTTGTGAGCCGAAATTTTTTTTTTAAGAATTTGAGAATTTTATAATTTACTTCTCGAGAATTGAATAACCTGACTCGAGTAAAATATCGATTGAAAAACTGACGAAAAGTTGCTTAATATAAATATGAAATAAATAATAGTTAGAATCTAAAATACATAACAAAAATAGATTCTCAAATATTACTATAAAAAATATATGGTAATATTTGAAAATATTTTATCAATATGAATTAAAGAAGAGTATACATGCATCGTGCAAAGTTTCCTTGTTGCTTCAAAAATGTGCGGTCCTTAGGCGCGCCGAGCACGGTGCGCAATGTGTTAACCGAGTTCGCGACGGTTCTTCAAATCACAGAGCACGTTGTACTCTGGTTCCGAATAATTACCACGAATTCTCCGAATGGGTCGGCGATAAACAACGACCGCGTAAACGGCCTGCGCGATAATTCCGTGTAAACGGTGGAATAAATTTCGCCGCGGAGTGCTTGGAACTGCCCCGGTAGGAGTATCGATTCCAGACCGGTGGGTGTCGCGTTTCAATTTCATTATCGTCCCGTCCTGGTATGGCCAGGAATTTCCTGAACGACGTTTCGAAGCACAGGCTGAACGAGTCCATGAAGCAAGATAAATGGATAGAGCGGATACGTAGACCTTCCGCGATCTCTCTATTCGTCCCTGTCCGACACATTGCCGGCGTAGACATTGTCGGTAATACGATAACGACGCTGGCATCGAGTAAAACACGAACAGCGAAAAGGGAGTAGGAGCGCTCCTTCTAAGGGGTGATTCGTCGAAGGGAAATCATGCGAGGCTTCCACGCACGGGTGACCGCGCGTGACACGTTAAGAGGATTCGATTCTCTTCTCTGCATCGCGCTCGTGCCCGAGCAACGGGACTTGCCTCGTCTTTTTCGTTCTCTCATTGTCGTCGGGCAAGCTGGTTAACTCGTTCGTTCGACGATTATGAAATCTGATTTGAATACGCGAGTAACCGAGTTAATGGGTTTCGCCAGCTGAAAGACGACACGATCGGCGACTATTGTGGGCTTTCAGTACGTTGTTTTTCTGCGGCAGCCGTGTGTGTCTTTCGTTGCTAATATCTCGAGACGAGCTCCTTTGTTGGCTTTTTTTTTTTTTAATTTCTAATATTCCAGTGTTCAGTTACGTTCCTTTCAATTTTTTGATACAGTTGTTAATGAAATGAAGATTGTTTTTTTTTATTTGGTATGTGAAAAATTACTTCACTTCTTCAGTTTTGAAATAAATTTAACACTATGTATATATACTTCCTCACTGACTTTAGATATTTCTGAGCTTTCTGATTTATGTACCTTGCTTCGGAATTAGAAAAATTAAAAATTTACAATTAGTCATAAAAACAAGTGACAGAGTATCATTAAAGTTGATATTTTAAAATATTTTTTCCAATTTTTATTATAATAATAAAAGATGCGTGTAATATAAAATTCTCATTAGATATCGAAGTTTCATTAAAATTCAGGTTTTTGAACGGAAGTGTATGCTCCTTCTTATCTCTGTACCCCTGATTCTTTAATTTGTACATTTACTTCAATAGATAATATCTCTACAATACAACACTATTAATAAATTATTTCTAGCAATTATTAATTCCTAGATCTCACTGTGGAGTGGAATAAATAGGCACAATTAACTAAATAAAACTTCGGATTGTAAAAGATTAATTGTTACTATATTTATATCTCACCAGATCATAAAAGATTAATTTGCATGATATTTATTGAACTCACCGAAACAAGCAAAGCCGCAGCCCGACGAGAAAAGTGTCTCGAATCGTCGTTCCATCTGGCCTCGAAGATTGACCTGAAATAAATAGAAAAGCGCGAATCATTCGGGTGAACTTTGTCATTAATCGTCGATAATTTTTTAACCCACCGGTTGTTGTTATTCACTACGAAATCGAATCAACGCCCGACCAAAAACCTCTTCGCTACTTCACACGCTTTCTCTGCTAATCGAAGCAGGCATCTCCCATTTAGGCATCAAAGATTCGCCCAACTCGCGAATTTGCCAGCCCCGATTTACGTTCCCCGAAGCGTAGTTATTCAAATACGTCGGGCCCCGCATAATCCAGTGTAAACAGTTAATCCGATTTCGCTATTTTATGGTCAAGCATCGTATCCTCTTTGTCTAACGCCGATAGCCGGAGCCCTTTATTAACGCAAATCTTCCGCGTGTAAATCCTATTCACCGTGCGTATGCAAAGGAGGGCGTTGTTCGCATTCCGTATCGCGCGATTTTGACACCGAAGCACTTTCAAACGCGATTTTACTTGCGCTTCGTTGTGCAATTCCGCGATGGTTCGCACGAGTTTCGTCGGTTTCCAATAATTCCCAAAAAGAAGTGAAGATATACACTTTTATTTTCTTTTTTTTTTTTTATTTATAAATCTTTGTTGCTTTTTACGTTTCTCCGCGAATGAGAATGCGGAACTTGTGAGAAACTTCAGAATTTATTTAATACAAAAGAAATGCTTGGAACGTTTGTGTTTAAAGAAAAGTTTAAAGAAAAAAGCTCAAGCTCCGTGTTTAAGTTAGTTGAGTTCATAAGAAACATTCGCAGTCTGCACGTAACTCGAGTATCGTGTATTTTGTCCAAATGCATCGATCAATTTTCCAAAAGAACGATTGAAAAGAGCTTTTATCGTGTTTCATAATCTTCGACAATATTAACTTCGTCGAACGGGTGGTGAATTTTTAGAAAATTTATCAACTAACAATAAGAATAAAGACTTTAAAACCGTCACATTTGGACCGCAAACGAAATAAGAAATCGTTGCATTCTGGAGAAAAATTATATCAGCTTAAATCACGAATATCATATTTCATAGTTCATACTCTGTATATTCTATATTCTTATATTCTACATTCTTATCTTATGCATCATTATATTCTCCGTGTACCTAATATATTGTACATAATGAAAAAAAAATCATTCCCGACGCAACTTAAACTGGTCGAAGAGGCAAATCAAATGGAAGGACTATTCTTTTTCAAAATACACTCTTTAATATTTTTTTTTTCAAAGTTATTGCCATTTTTCATGCAGAAAACTTTATTCTGTTCCATCGTAGCTCATGGCAAGGTACATTCAGATATGTTTATGACACTATCTTCAAATGACCTTAGGACTTTAAAATGTTCTAAAATTCTTTCGGATAATGTCCGAGTACATCAAAAGTTCCACAATGAAGAAATTCATCGCGATCACTTTGTCACGCTGTAATATCTCTCTGGCTACGTTCTTTCTCTCGGCATCTTAACGCGGCAAATATTTCCCACTCTTTCGATCCTCGCGAGAAGAAGGGGCTGTGACCTAAATCAGAGCCGCCTCGTATTATCCTGCCGGCATGGAATTCACCCGCGACCGAGTGAAGTTCTCGTTATAAAGGTGGGTCGCGAGGAGGAAATGGGTGGGTAAGAAGAGGTCGCGTAAAGTCGCGCGAGCTACACGGAGCCAGAGAGACACACAGTGTTACTTCTTATTTCAGGATTTATTGGCGTGCGCGCGCGCTACGTGTCGCGTTTCCAAACTGCTCGGCTGGCGTGGCGCCTTAAACGCTTACCTCTTGATTGAATGCCAGGAGCGACAGAGGTCGTAAAGAAGGTTTAGAGGCAAAACAGTAATGCCTGTTTCCTTGGCAAGCATCGACAGCGCCCCCAGGCACACGCTGCTCCACACGTAAGCCGTTTGCTGCCTGCAACACCAAAGGGAAGGAAAAAAAAAAATAGAATTTCATTTGACGCACGTGTTTAGCGCGGGATCCGGTCGTTAACACTTTCCCGGCGGGATATTTGAAACGAAGGAAATATTATTTTTAGGTATATGTCTCACAAATAACCGTACAACTTTCCCTACTGTACCATATTAATTTAATTAATTTTGATTTCATTGATGTACTGCAACGATCTCGAATGCTCCGCTTTCAAGAATTCGGTTAACACTTTCCCGACGGGATATTTGAGAGATATTTTTATGTATATTTTATAAATAATTGTGCAATTTTTGTTAGTGTAGTTCATTAATTTAACTAATTTTAATTTTATAATACATGTGCTGCATAATCGAATTCTGATCGATGTGACTGGTCTCGAACTATCATTACTTAAAAGATACGGCTGCTCTTGTCAAAATTAATATTAATAAATAAAATATATACATTATAATTGTTATAAAATATATAAAATAAATATATTATTAAATATATATATATTAAATAATATATTATTAAATATATATAATTAATATAAAATAAATAAAATATATATTATAATTTAAATAAATAATAACTAATTAAAATTAATTTAAATTTAAATAAACACGAGTGTATAAATCTACTTACAATTTTAGTTATCGTTTAAATTATTTTAGTTATTCTGTAAATTGGTGATTCATATGTAGAATATTTTGATACGGTTGTTCTAGCGTTAAGCGTATTTTCATTCATTTTTTTATATTAATATTTTTGGATAACCAAAATCAAGTATCATACACAGATATGTGACGCCCGCCGTGAAAATGTCAAGACGGAATTGCGTAACGTTAGATCGCAAGCGTGATCGTTAGATCATGGATTCTCGTGCAAATATTTCGTGTGTTTGCCGTATGGGAAGCAACGGAGGGATGAAAAAATGTAACTTGGTGAAAAGAAATCGTGCAACGATCCACTCAGTCGCATCTGAAAGCGCCAAGTCTTTCTATTGTACTTTCGTAATACTCAGACTTTCATCTTTTTTGAAAATGTTCTTGCAAGTTTTATCGTCGAAAGTTGTAGAAATTCAAACATGTCTGAAAGTATTGAAAAATTTTTTTCGTTACTGGATGTACCATTATTTCGCGGATTGAAGTTTTCTCCTTCGCGATAAGACGACTCCATAAAACTTGCTGTACAATCTTTTTTTCTCTTTCTTTTTTTTTTTTTCTTCATTTTATTCGAGTTTCAATATCAGGGTTGAATGTAGAATTTCTGGAATTTCTATCGTTTAACCTTAATATTCAAGGTCCAATAAAGTGACGAAGAAAGCTCTGACAAAAGGTTTTAAGGGTCTCGTTTTAAAGACCTTGGAGATTTCGATCTTCGAGATCAAGGTGGATCTAGTCACGAAAAAAATTTGCCAATGGTCAAGGACGTTTAACCGCTATTTCATCGTGAAACAGGAAATTTCGTGATTTTTGTTCCTCTATTTCTGTCGACTTCGAATAATGATAATATAACTCTCACTGAAATGGACACCAGGCAACGTGCAATTGACGCACCTTTTAGTTTGGTTTGTAATGCAATATAGTTAATCACTGCTTTTCACTGTGTTGTTTTAATTGCAAACGTTGTGAGTTGTTTTTCAGTCAATTTTCAAACTCATGTATAGCAGAACGTGGTATTGAGAGGCTTTGTTCATTGCTGCGTTCAGTGATTAAAAGAAAGTTTCAATCGTTTTAAAATTATTCACAGGTCGTACGAGGATTTTATATAATTATATAATTTTATATAACTAACTCGAAAGAATTTGATTCATTTTAAAACCATTTCTATCAATTATAAGAAACATTTTTTCCTACCAAATTTTTTTTCATTTATTTCAACTAATTTAACCGAAAGCTTTGGTCATTCGAAATTCGTTAATACTATTTCCAATTTATAAAACGTATTCATCAAAAAATTTTATACGGTTAACTTAACAGACTTTGACTAATTTCAATCATTTCTATAAATTATAAGAGACATTTTCTACAAAATTTGATATAATTTCAACAGAACGAAGCTTTAATCATCTAGAATTCGTTAATATTGTTTTCGTTTTGCAAAAGATATTCGTCAAACAATTTCACGCTGTTAATTTAACAGAGTTTGATTAATTTCAGGTCGTAGAATCCAAAAAAAAAAAAAAAAAAAAACGAAATTTGTGTAACAAATTCAACATCAAAGTTTAATTACATTAACATATTACAGTTTGCAAATTACGTGATTTTCAGAAAGACACGGTTCTTCGATTGACACGATTAAATTCATCAATATATAATGACTGCAAGTAATTTACGTAATTACCAAATCAGCAGGCATTAGCAGAGGATACAGCGATGGTAATTATCAAAAATATTTACTCGACGTCCTTTCCTCCTCCGCCCACTGTCATGTTTAACGTATAATAACAACCTAGCAAGCCAAGAATACACGGAATGTACAATGTACAGGAGGATTTGCGCTTTGCTTAGGTAAACAGCGCCTCAGTTGTGGCAGTAGACTAAGCTTCCGCTTACACATTTTCTCTTTTCGTATACTTTATGTGTATAAGACGTTTACAGGCGTGGCTGCAAACAATTTAAAACAAACGAAACAAACGAGCAAAATCCAAGCACCTGGCACACTGGCGAACTTCTTTGAGAGTCGTCAAACAAACTCCGAACAATCGAATAACTGAATGATGTAAATTCGTCTGGCGTTTTACGTATCTTCGTAGTTTTCTCGTTTTCTTTCTAAAATCTTCCGTTTCTTTGCTTTATTTGACGCTAGAATTTTGTCGTCTCGTTTGTTAAATGTCTCGTCTTGTCTGTCGTAGCATTCTCAGAAAAAATGGAGGACCATTCTGTCGGTGACACGCGTTACCTTAGATGTTAAACGAACAGTAACTCGAAAATATCGTTGTATTATTTAAATGTCATATGTAGTTGCGTTAAGCAAGAAACGGGGAAAAATTGTTGCTATTTGTTTAATCTTGGAGATTGTACATCGCACGCACAGAATATGCGCGTGCAATAATACTTTTTCTAAGATTTTTTTAAATTATAATTTGTTGATCATAAAAGTCAGAATATTGTATCATTTTTTTCTTATTTCTTTAATTTTATCGATTGAAAGAAATAAGGGAATTTTTACCAAAAGAAAAATATCATATTAAACTACATTATTGGAAATAACTAATCGTAAAATATTATTGTTTTGTTAATACGTTATTTGTTTTCACAAAAACTTTGCCAAAAAGAAATTAGGCGTGCAAATATTCTTTCTTTCTTTTCATGAAATCGTAATCAAACTTCACAGAGGTTCTAAAACTCCACGAGAGTGTGAACATAAACTTCGATCCAATTATTAAAATTACATACGCGTTGAGAAATACATACATGGTACTTTCAATTTGAAATTATTGTTACAATTCAAGACGACTGAATAAGAATTGTATAGACTTTGCCATGAAATGTTCTTTTACAAACAGATCGAAAATGATTAACGTTTAAAATGTTGAAGATACACTAGAAAGAAAGTAGTTCAGTTTCCAAATAAAAGTTGATAAATAGAACGAAAGTCTGCGAAGGAAGAAAAAAGTAGAATGGCGGATCACGTTTAATACAAAGGTGTGAATAAAAAACGAAACGAGCGCACAATCTGGGTTATCTTCTCTTAGTCTAAAAATATTATGTGACTTGTGACAAATAAATACTGACTTATCACATATTCTGCGCGAGTCCTACTATATCGTATCCCATTTATATTCGTCAAAGGAGATATATTTTTTCACACAATGTAAAGGGGAATTAGCTTCGGATAATAAACAGGATAGTTTCACGATCAGAAATTTATTTAGCCTGAAACAGTATTTGATTAATTAAAAGTGCCCGAAATTTATCATTTCAGCAGTTTCTTTTTAATTTTTGCTCTCTGCCTTTCCACCTGATTAATGCAATAGACAGATATACTGCTTGCGTCGTGCAACGAAATCCAAACCGCGACAACAACAAATGAATGAAAGAACGGGCATAAAAATTGCAAACAGAGCTGCGAATATTCGGAGGTTTTCTCCACGCGGCTCAATTTGGGACGCGACTTTCCAGGATCACTGTTCAAAAATTTACTTACTGTCGCTGGTTTGAAGAGCTATTCATCACCGTCGAAGAAAAAAGAAAAGAAAAAGAAAGAGAAACAATTAAATTAAAATACCACTGACGAAGGTAATAATCGCGTCTCGAGCGAAAGTTAACGAGGATCATTAGAACGTATAATAAACTTTGACCCATCTTTGTATCGTGGCAGCACGAGGGACAATTCGTATTCATTCTTCGGACCATATATTATTTTCAGTTGCATTGTGCTGGGCCGGACGATCGTTGGAAAGTAGGTAAAAATCTAGATGAAGAAAGAGTGGCGAACCGATTTGGCGATTCTCTGTGCATACGAAAGATATAATGAAACTTCTCGTGGGAGGACAAGACCGGGTTAAATTCTAATTGACGTTCCACGCTGTTTGTCGATACATCTGCGAGATGAATAATCGTAAAAATCGTTACTTCACCCATTTCGACTGGCCGGCGTTTAATTCGAAACGTCGCGGTACAAAACCTTGAGCACCTTAAACGTTCGGCAAAAATTTCATTCCGCCTGCTTTCACCGAGATAATTCGAATTTGCATTTAAATTGCGTTTCTAACGCGAGCGTGTTCGCGGAAGAGAGAGGAGAGATCGCTGGGAAAATATTGCACGCTCGAAGAAAGATCATTCGAACGTACAAAAAAAGAAAAAAAGGGAAATAACGTGTAATTTATACAGACCAGATGGTATACATAAGATTATTAGTTTGAAGATCACAAATTGATATCTTTACCGACATAACAAATAGAATAAAGTCAGATCATTTTCAGACTACGTACGTTTGTGTAATAATATTCATATGAACAAAAATAAAACAATACATTTGTGTAATAATATTCATATGAACAAAAATAAAAAAATACGTTTGTGTAATAATATTCATATGAACAAAAATAAAAAAATACATTTGTGTAATAATATTCATATGAACAAAAATAAAACAATACGTTTGTGTAATAATATTCATATGAACAAAAATAAAAAAATACATTTGTGTAATAATATTCATATGAACAAAAATAAAACAATACGTTTGTGTAATAATATTCATATGAACAAAAATAAAAAAATACATTTGTGTAATAATATTCATATGAACAAAAATAAAAAATAGAAAATATGTAATAATTGTTAAAAAAGTTATGAGGATTTCAGGTACCTCGTTTTTGTATCGTTAGTTTATTCTTTTATCGTTAGATTTCTGCATTTTTGGAAGTATTCATTACATTGAACCACTAGTATCGTCCGAGCTATTATTCTGAAGCTCTTTGGTCTATTTCTTTTTTATACGGATTTCGATTACAAAATTTCAATTATTCTTTTGAAATTCGTCGTGATCAATCAGATGCGTATGCAAAAACCATATATCGAATATCGAATCACTTTGAAGACGAGATTTTGATTTCTTGAAGAACGAGCAAGCAGCATGCGTTACGGGTTTCGAATGTTCGGTCTTGCTTCGTACAGGCAACCAGAGAGGTGTTTCAACTTCCACTCAAGCTAAATTGTTATTAAGAAAGTTCGTAAACTTGTCATTTGAACGTGTCAGCGTCCCTCGGACGAAGTAGTAAAGTTAAAGATATATCGTCGATAACAATGGCGTCGCGAGAAACTCGTCGCTGGTTGCCTTCTATCTTTCCATTTCCTTCGTCCCTTTCGTTTTTTTATCTCACTCGAAGGGTAAAGGAGAGGGAGGGGGGGGGGCCTACAGTTCCTTGGAAGAACTATTTCAACTTCTCGGAATTAAATTAGGATATCTTTGAGACGCGGCCCGCCGACGCGAGAACTTCGGAGAAACGCGAAAAGATAATTTTATTTTTCTAACGAGACGAATGGCAAAGAATGGGATGGAAGAAAGTAGAGAGAGACGATGGTGTACGTCGATGGTAACAATCACGCGTTCGAGAAGTTTGGGAATATACATTTTCCCTTCGCTGGGAGGGTGAAATTGAAATTCGCCAGGTTTCAGACAGATTTCCCGTTCCTCCTCTCGTATTTCACGGCGAATTAAACGATTATTTAAATTCCCTCTCTCGTTTACAGTTTTGTCCCGTTCACCTCGCTCCCGTTCTCCCCGTTTTTAAGACCCGGTGGCTCGGATTAGGATTGTTATTAAATTCGTTCGGGATACTCGGGATTGAATAACCTTGATATTCGATGGTTCTCGCGTTTCGAGAACCTTCGGTGCATTACACTCTTGGAATTGGAAAGTCAAACATAGAAATGGAACTGGTCTATCCTACCGTGCGAATGTTCTTGATAGATTCTGCAGAAATTCGCTTTAATATCGAGTTTCGTGCGTTTGTTCAGTTGTTCTTTTCTCGTGCCGTTTCTAACGAATGGTAAGGTAAATTTTTAACGAACATTTGTAAATAAATCTTTCAGGATCGTTAGAAAGATTTTGTGCTACAGGAAGATCGTTGCTAACAGAACAATCTAATGACAATGAATTAACAAATAATAATTCCTTACTGACGAACAAATAAGGCATTGTTGGAATTGAATTTGATTCGCAATACTGATCGATAAAGTAATGAAGGTTAATTTTCATTAAAGATGTTTTTGAAATTCGTACTAAACAATAAACTTGGAATTTCATTCCAATGAAATTTTGTTCCCAATATTAATCAAAAGTGTAGCAAAATAAAAATTTGAATTAAATTGATCATTCGTTACAACGCACTATTTTTATTCTTGTAGGTCACCTTTCATCAAATGTATATTTTTACCAAAAAAAAAAACAAAAATTACACAGGGAAATAAAACTTCATCACATGTTGTTCTAGTGAAATTTTGTTTTCAACATTGACCAAAAATATAACAAGATAAAAATTTGAATTAAATTGACCACTCGTTACAACATACTATTTTTATCTTTGAACAGAAAATCCTCGTAGATCAACTTTCATCGACTCTGTATTTTTACCAAAAAAATTATATATGTAGAATGTGTCAGTATTAAATACTAAATAAAACTTCATTGCACGTTGTTCCAATGAAATTTTATTCCCAACGCTATCCAAGAGCATAATAAGATAAAAATTTGAATCACCGTATTTTTGTCTTTCGATAGAAGAATAGGTCCTTTCAAATTTATATTTTCATCAAAAGAATTATACATATAGAGTTAAATACAGTTTTAAATACATTCGTCACAACATATTATTTCTATCCTTGAACAGAAAATCCTCGTAGATCAACTTTCATCGAATCTGTATTTTTACTAAAAAAAATTATACGTACAGAATGTATCAGTATTAAACGCTAAATAAAATTTCATTACACGTTGTTCCAATGAAATTTTATTCCCAACGCTATCCAAGAGCGTAATAAAATAAAAATTTGAATCAAACTGACCATTCGTATTTTTATCCTTCAATAGAAGATCCTTTCATCGAGTTTATATTTTCATCAAAAGAGTTATACACAGAGAGCGTGTTAAATACAGTTTTAAATACTAAATAAAGTTTCATTGTACGTTGGAACATTTTTCCCAACACTAATCAAAAACGTAACAAAATAAAAATCTGCATTGAATCAATTGCTCATATTACACCACATTATCGTTACTGAGCTTTGTCGTATCAGCCTCAATCTACCTCTCTTTCATCTAAAGGAAAAAGAAAAATATCATTCTTGTCTACGTATGTATACTCAAAGTAGCGCAGCGAACTCTACGAGAGGGATCGCGCAGGACGAGGTTAACGCGGAATAAGTCCGCGAGGAAGCAAAAGCGCGAACTATATATGGAGGCAATAAAAACAGCCGGAGGACGTCCAGAGCAGAACGACGCAGCATTTCTTACAATTTACATCAAAGCTCCGTAAGTAAGATTAATGAACGGTCGTCGTAACGAGGTGGGGTGCCGAGTTCCGTGAGGGAACGGAGCAAAAACAACCCCTGTCGGTCGTATGCTCGCGCCGGAAGACGGAGGATTACGCGCAGGAATTATTACTTATTGGATATTCAGCCGGCAATTACCATCGGTGAAAAGAAGTCCGCATCCGGGGGAAACCGAGCGCCGTTTCGCCGATCGTAACTTGAAATGAAAAGGACGAACGGCCCGGCGAGATAACGATTTAAACGGTAGAAGGTCGTTGATCTCGTGATCCATCCGACCACGTTCAACAATGGATTCGTCAAGCTAATAAATGCAGTTGTTCGTACTTGTGGCAATTGTTTAATAATCGCGAGTAATTTAAGTGTGCCACCGACTCTAACATGTGACAACTTTTATAACGATGAGCAGTCAGCTTTCAAACATGTAGTTATTAAGTAATAGTGTGGGCAGACTACGGATGTTTGTGGAATTTCATATCTTTATGATAATTATTGAAAGAATATAACCGAAATTATTGTATTTATCGAATATTGTAAATATTGCAATATTAAATATGAATATAAATATTAAATCAAATGTTATATCGAGTATATTGATTGAATAAAAAAGGTAAATTAGTTTTTGAATATTTTTCACATTTTTGCACGAAGGAATGTACTTCCGCGTCTTCAAATTTTTCACAAGTTCGTAAAGATCCGCGATTGATTAACTTGGTCAGTTGTTACAAATCAAAATTGAATGAAAGTATTGAATGCAAGGGTCAGAAGTGAATCGATTGACAAGAAAGGGACGTATTCAGAGCACGAATCAATTTTAATGAAGAGCCACTTCCACTGATTAGCTTCTAATTCATATATCAAACATTCTCATCGAACGTATGCAGAGAAGTTTCTTGGAATTCTCTTGAACACTCTGTAATGTTCGAAACGTTAAATATACATGCACACATGTACTGAAGTTTACACGAATGATATAGTTACGTAATATTATAAACGTTAATGTTATGCAAGGTGAATCCTTCTCTCTCGAGGAACTTCCACTTGAAGAAGAAGGTGAAGCATCGAGAGTGAAAGTAGACAAACTCCAGTTGAACGAACTGTTCGACGTACAAATATAAAACATTTAAGCATCAATTTCATTATATTATCCGGTTTTCATTCGGGTCTCGTAGAAATTAATACTTGACACTTAAATTCGACGAAGACGCGACATTTGAATGTTTTCTTTCTTTTTTTTTTTTTTTTTTTTCGTTCTGATCGCTGGACCATAATAAATTTCTATGCATCTACGAAAAATTTCCAAAAATCCATAAAACATAGGAATATCCGCTGTGATATTTCGTAACCGAACGAAATCCGTCTCGCAAATAAAAATATAAACCTGCAGATGCGTCCGCGCTGCAACAACTAGCAACTATCTCGGCTGAAGCCTTCATAAATATTTGACGCCGAAAATTTAAAATGCAAATCCGTTTCGCGATGCCGCTCCGCCGAAGGATATTAAACTGTCGAAAGAGCATCGAGCTCCTCCGAAGGAACGTTGAACGAAATAGCGACGGTAATAGTAATAAATCGAAGAAACGAAGCGTTCGGATTCGATCGAGAGCTCTGATCAACGTAAGTCGCTAGCCACTTAATTTCCGGGCAAGTGTGCATAAGCAGCCGCGGGAAAGTAGATCCGGTTTTCGTATCGACGGATTTAAAGGGTGGCAATTACGCGGATAAGGCCGGAGTATCGCGGCTGAAAGGACAGGATAAACCAAAGGGAAATGGAAAAACCGGCGAATGGATTGCTTCGATTCGTCGACAACCGCTTTATCCGGCATCCAGCTGTCAATCGATCGACCTCGACGATGGCTTTACTCTTCTCTCCCAAGGTTCTTCGAAAAACTCGCCCTCCGTTCGACGTATTTGGCGGCTCGCGACCTTCCACGAGTACAGAATCGTCACGCTTCTCGGATAGTTTTTTCTAAAGCTTCGAGTTTTATGATTCGAACGAAGGAGAACGGGATGTTTCGAGAAAGAACGGGAAATACGACGGTTACCGTCCGTGGAGGATACAAGTTTCAAGAAATGAAGAAAGAAGAAACCGAAGATGTGAAAATTGAAAGAACATTTGAACCGGGTCAGTTTCATATTTTTGCGACGAAACTTTCTGCGTGTATTATATTTTTCGTTCAATTATTCGTTGATAAATAACTTTTCTGCAACTTTACTGCAACGTATAATTCATTTATAAAAATTTCAATTCAATATACACAAAGATATAATTGCACACGTCTGCTGATATCTAGAAAATTCACGGAAAAATAGTAGGTATAATTCACGGAAAAATACTAGTTACGCTCTGTAATCAGAATCGTTAACGCTCTCATGGAAGGATCACTGCTGCAATTTCAAGGAAATTCACTTTCACGAGCAACTCTGCAGCAATTACTTTTCTTCACACAGTCAGAAAAATACGCACACAGAGAGATTTCTTTCGTGATGAATTGGAAAGCAGTAATATGAAACAACGAGTCAAAAATTATTTTTGTTAAAATAAAATCCACCGTGAAATAGCGTGAAGAACAGTTATCCCTTTAATCTTTCGCGCTGGAATGACGTGCCACGTACGTCGAGAATTTTTTATCCCAAATTGCAACATTTTCTCAGTTTCAAGTATGTTTAAATGTAACCCAGGCAAAACGAATGATAAGTTTATTATACTTCTTGATAATTTTTATCCAGCGATATCGTACCGACGAGTTCAAAAGAAAAGGAAAGCGACGAATTATTGTACACGGTTCGGTGACTCGTTATGGTCCGCGAACCAGTCGCCAGCGCAAGCAGTTGAAAAGAAATGGGGAGAAAAGGGTGGGCACGACGCATCCACGCCTCAACTGACTAAGAGATCCAAGGATTCCGCGTTACTATAACGTTCGCTGGCTCACAGTCGAATACGTTTCAGCAATTCGACGAACGATGTCACTGGTTTCGAACAACAAACGTTTGTTTTCAAACGTTTCGCATTCTCCTCCACCCCCTTCCCTTCCAACTACTTTTTCTTTTTTTTTTTTTAACACAAATATTCATTCGAGATTCATTACCTAAGAGCTCGAGGGTTGGCACACTGACCCGATTCGACGGCCGATTTAAACGGAGCAACCGCTTTCCCCGCCATTTACGAGCTACGCGCCTTCGTTTCTCTCGATATACCGCGACTCGCGCCGCTCTCTCGATATTTGTTTCCCTTATTTTCATTGGGGAGAGAGAGAAAAAAAGCGCGCATTTGCTCGACGTCGAGAGTGCCGCTATCGATTGCGACGCGAGCCGCGTTTTTCCTCGTGGCCCAAGCGAACCGGGTCCGTGAGAAGGTTCAAGTTTAATCACGTGGACCCGTCCAGCTCGTCGAAATTAATTTCACCGAACAGGCAGCGCTGCTGTTGCTTTCGTTGGGTAACTTCCCCTTCGCGGCGCGGAACTCCCGATTCGAAAAGGAAAAAATTGTTTATAACGCTCGTCGGAAAGCGTAAACGGACGAGTGATAAATGTTAACACCGAGCTCGTCGAGTCGCATCTAATTTGGGCGACGAGATTCGCGCGGCGGAGATCACGATTTGGAAAACCGAGATGGAGTGAGCTGTCGCAAGCCTGTAGTGATTATGATAATTTAAATTTATATCACAGTACTATAAATAAATAATAACTCCGTAATTAATTTTAGTTGTTTATATCAATATAACAAAATATATAATTATTAATAATTTAATGAAGATTAAATAATGGAAGTTAAGTAACGAATGAATAATTTCTACTATGGTTACAATATATATAAGTGTCTGTAAACATTTCCATGGTGATAATAAAATTACTAACAGTTTTTAAATATTCTATTGTTTATATTAAATATACATCTCGACGAAACGATTTAATGAACATAGATATCGTTGATATAAATACTTCAAGTACAGATCGCTACAAGCCACCAATAACGAGGACCCAATGTTCTCAGTTTCAATTCGAATTATTAACTTAACCCTTTGCCCTCGACAAACGGTTCTTGTATCATTTACGAAGCATCGTCACTTCAAATGAAACGACACAGCAGTGGAAATAATCGTTCAAATGGCATTTAACACGAAATTTTGTTCGTCATATCTTTATCGTTTAAGTTTAAAGCAGTCTTCGACGGGTATTGCGGGTTTGCTAGAACATGTATAATATACAATAGTTAATGATACGTGGTTTCAATTTGTAGAAAAATTATATCCTTCGATTTTTTCAACTGTCGCAAGAAGCAATAAAAAGTCTAGTTTAGGTGAATTATGTGAATTATTGAGTGTCAATTGACTAATTTAGGATTGCCTTCAGAAATTTCTTTTTTTCCGAAATTCTTTCATTCTGTTTTACGTCGTTATTACAGCTTTCACTCTAGACGTCTGCTCAGATATATTATTATATATCGCTTCATGCAACAGTAAATGTATACACGTTCATTACAATTGTATCAGCTTATAAAATTATAAAAAGAGGGAGTCGGAGCTGCTGGCACACAGATTTAAGCACAGTATCGCTTCAAGAGGGACAGTCAAGTGCAAAGAGTGAAACTTTCAAACCTAACCCAATATCGCAAAATATTGAAATAGGACTTTTATAGCGTTAAATTTAAATTTTAAGCTTCTGTTTGAAATGAATTTTCAAATAATTCACAAAATATGGGTGTTCGAATGAATGTTTTCATCACTTATCAATTCGAATCAAATCCCATGAAGGAGAAATCACGTTACCTCCTCCTTTCACTATCGAACACTAAAAATCCCTTAAAAATACTCTTACTGTCATGCTCCCTCCAAAAAGAAACCAGGAGGAAGACGACCTTCAAAAAAACTTAAAAAAAAAAAAAAAAAGGAAGCTTCAACTTGAGAAGAGCACTTTAATACACCAGAAGCGGGAGTCGGGCAAGTCAAGCGACCTCTTCTAGGCCCCCAGCTCGAGCGGCAGTGACAACGACGACGAGCTAGCCGTTACATCGCTTACCATGCATAAGTCCGGAATCCTCTTAGACCGACGATAAAAAGATTTCCGCGGTAAGTTCGCGGGATCGTGCTCGTAAGCACTTTATATTTTCACGTTTAAGGATCGATATAAACGACCAGCGAAGGGAGGGGGGAAGAAGAAAGTTGCAGAGAATAGGGGTTGGAGGTTGGTGGACGTTGTACAGTGACCAAAACTAGCCACCGATGCACTATAGTCGGCCGTTGGCTTTGGTATGCCTCTCCTGCCCCGGAGTAAATTAGTTTAGTTTATAATTTCCACACACACACACACATACACCGCCCAGCAGCTCATGAGAATGAATGGGCCACTGTTTCGGCGTCAGACCGGCATCGTCTCGGCGCTAAGCGACGCCCGACGTCGCTGACGTACGTACGTATGTGCGCCCGCGGTAAGTTCCGTGAAGTTATGGGTGTATTATGCCTCTGACACGCTACCTTATTAGGTTACTAGCGACCTGAACGCGGGGATAAACAGAACGGAACGGAGGGGATGAGAAGTGTACACGCTTCCATTTTCGAATTTTCATAGATTGATGTCTGTGGAACCGGCGTGTTCCTTTTCTCTTTTTCTCTTTGCGTATTTCAATTTCGTTGGATCTGAGATTTAAACAATAGATCGCGCGGCAATAATTAAGAAATAGTTAAAGTGATAACGAAACTTTCATTTCTTGGAAAAATATATATACGTAAAAAAATATAGAGCGACTGAGCAGCGACACGCGCGTAGAATTTTAACGTAAATAACATTTTACTGAATATTTGCACGTGGAATGCAAGACAAGTATAATGCGTAGCGTTTTGTAGTATTTTTTAGCTACAAATTTTACCACCGTGTTGCCATCGCTATTCTAGATATAAATTTCACCAGAGTCAGTGAAAAAAAAGTCGTACAGCAAGGTTTAAGAGTTCGTTGTAAAAAGAATTTCAAAGTCATGATAGATCAAGTCGTGAAAAAAATTTTTTCAATGTTTTCAGAGGTGTTTGAATTTTTATAATCTTCGAGAATAAAAGTGTTCTTGACGTAAAGACATCTTTGGAAGAAAAAAAACGAACTTAGGATGATTAAAGTAAAAGCTTTGAAATGAAAAGCAGATTGAAGTTATTCAACGATTTAAAATATCGACAATTTTTCATCATTACTGCTTCAGTCACGTTCATAGTATATAATTTTATGAGGCGAAACGAACCCACGCTGTGCAAAAATTTGAAGTTGCATGAAAATCCGCGATCTAATTATCACGTTCGGTGCAAAGTATATAAATCTTCATAATAAGTTTAATTTAATTTGGCTAGCAGCGAGTAAGCAAAATATAATTATAATGAAGTAACTGCGCAGAGAGCGATGACCACTGGGCAAAAGCATTTTTATATGAAATTATACTCACCCGTGATAAGCGAGAAACGACAACAAGAAAAAGATGCAAGCGAGTACGTCTGCTCGTCCAACGATACCAGTTACCTGAAACGAGAAGAAAATGTCGTTAGAATCTGATGGATACAACGATCGAAAAAAATAGTATCTAGTGAGAAATTCTCTATGATAAAATATATTTTACGAAGAGGTTAACTTGAATCAGTCTTTCCAAATCTAACAAACTGTTCCAAATCAATAAATACGAACTCCAAAATACTAGGTATGACAGAACTAGAATCATCTCATCTTTTCATGATAAATGAATATTATTTAAAATTAATCGTCTACTTGCACACACAATGAATTAAAAGAAAAAAGAAAATTGATCGGTTTAACTTTTAAGAGACAGGGTATAATGACTTTAATTTCCCTACAAAACAAATTACAAGATTAGACAAGCGAGTTACAAAATTCCACCCAGGGGGAAATATTCGTTGACTGTACGCAAACTTAAATCGTTCGTTGCTTCAGATCAGTTCACCGTTTCGCAATTATTACTAACAAGACAGCACCGACTATCGCTCCGACGATCGCTAATAACGAGGAAAGATTAATACCAAGGTGGTGAAATCGGTGGCTTTTCCCGATGGCAGCAACGAAGGAGAAGCGAAACGAAGAACGGGGGAGGGGAGGGGAGGGGAGGCACAATGGACGTCCGAGCCACCGCAAAGATCCTTCAGGGTAGGCGGTGGAGTGAAATTGGATTTAGCGGTGTAAAACGAGAGGGCCACGCCGGAAAGAGCGACGGTGAAAGGCAACGAGGCGGAGGGCAGAGGACTGGGATCTCTTACAAGGCTCAAACGATGACGAACACGGCCACGTGATCCAAAGGGCCAGACACGAGTTGAAAGAGAAGAGAGCCTGGCCAAGTTATTGACAGCTCGCCACCAGTGAATAACCGTGCTTCACGAACGGTCGTCCAAACCGGTGCCAAGATCCTCCAAGATCTTCTCTCTCTCTCGAACCGTGGATCCGTACGTGTCACTGGATCGCTTCCTCCACATCTCTTTGTTCCCAGTGTTCCGCTCTCCTTTCATTATCCTTCGTTTCGCCGGCTTGCGTCTTAGAAATTTACAGGCCCATCGTCGATCGAATTGGTCAACTATCTCTAACGAGAACCACTCGCCAGTGTTGCCAACACTCGGATTGAAAGTCTATCCTGATTCGCAGTTCTTGAACGCATCCTCCACGAAGTGAATTAACAGATTACAATGGAAAAATTGTTGGTCTTTGAACTCTTGATAATGAGAAACTGGAATTAATTTGACTTGTTAATTTGTCACGTTCGTCTGCAGAAACTCGCGAGTCCATCGTTGGCGGATTTTCAGTTTCGGTTAATCGATAGTTGTAATCAACTTTGTTACCTGTACGCTGGTAACCTATTTACGTTTGCGGCGACGCTGCTCTTCGCAGGATGTCGAATGCTAACTTGTTGTCAGTGTTGCGGATTGTTCGAGGAAAAAATGGCAGAGTAACTTTGTACGAGTTTGGAATAATTTGGTATAATTTAAGGTTATTCGCGAGCGACAAATCCTAACTGTAAGTCTTTTACTTAACGTTGGTCGTGCATTTAAATTATTACACGACACGTATGTTACATCAGCTTTATTTCATAAGCTTTAACTTCCTTTTTCGCAGTTCTTCATTTTTCTAATTGATGCATATACTGCAATTAATATGCAATTTTTTAAATATTCGTAAAATTTTCACAAATTCTTTATTTTCAAAAACATATTCTGACTCAAAAATTTGGAGCATCGTTTATTTTCAGATGTAATCAACCTTTTTACAGAATTTTCTAAGAGACATGAACATTGTAATTACCATTGCTATATTGTAATTACACGAATATTATCATTTTTGAATGTAATTAATTAGTTTCGATGTATGAAAATAATAATTTAACGTGACGAATATTGATCAATCGTCGATACACAATATTCGCAACTGCCTAAGAAAGTAATTGTTGTTAATTCACATTCTGCAAACACTTACGATTAATTTAGAAATTAAGAAATATATAATTTACACGCGAATTACAGAAGAAATCTTGCAGAGAAATATTTTATTTCACGCTTCATGATCGCATCTCGCGTGCAGGATCTTTTCGTAGCATGTCGCACAGGCTGATAGCGAAACGTTCAATTTCGTTGAATTTCGACGCGGGCCGTCAAGCGTCGAGGACCGTCGCGTCTCCTTTCCCATTTGGCTGTATTAATTTCTCATTGACGGGCGGCACACCGTGATTAACAACGCCACAGCCACGCGTGTGCTCTCCGCGTTCGAAAAATGATTAACGTTTGTCCGGAAAACTTCGAAGTTTCCCTGATGCCATTAAATTCTCATTATTATTAACTGTCTCTCGTACAGCAATAAATTACGTCGCCGTTAATGAAGCACCGCTACGCACGCCTATCCGCTAATTTCATACATTTTATAGATGGGTTCAAGGATGCACGGCGGCGAAACCGATATAGTTGCTGATGTTATTATTAAATTTCGACTGTAATTACGACCGGTGATGGACGTTGATGAATATGACTTTCAACCGTGGCCGGCTACACCAGAAAGCAATAAATCACTTTCATTTCTCGCCCTCCCCTCCCCCTCCTGCCTTTTTACTCTTCGATGTTAAGGTAAGAAAATGGAAAGGAGACAACGAAGATAACGAATTCATCCGACAGGAAAGAACAATTTAATGAAACGTTAATTGCGTTCGGTAGAATTATTTCGTAGAAATATTTCGAAATTTATTTATATAGCATTTTCATGGGACGAGACCTGTGAAATTGAAGTTGAAACAGTCATGAAAGTATCTTAAAACACGTTTGCAGGATATGAACAGTCAAGTACATTTATATTGCACGCTAATTATTTTTTGTACAATAACCTCATTCCTAATGAAATTTCAAAATGTTTTAACGTGGAAAAATAAATAATAATTTTATGGCAAGTGTGTCGACAGAGCAATGTGTTTCTATATATACATTCAATATTTAAAATATATATCAACGAAATGATAGTTCAAATTGTTTCGTCTAGTTCATCGACGAATCTTGGAAATCCAATCCAATATTTAACATTATATCATACGTAATCATATCAGTCAAGCAACATCTGAAAAGATCGCTTAAGAAGCAAACGAAGTAATCCGATTTAGTCCCTGTAAAACATAATTAAGGAATCTTTCACCCATCGATTAAATATTTCATCTTTTGCATACAAATAGCCAAGTTTTCTTATTATTAACAGGCATCTCGGATCTCTTGCGACGATACGACGTCCGGTAATCGACGTATCGCGCTTTTACGAGATATAACACGGATCCGGAGGGCACGAGATTCATCAGTAGGTAAATGGACGAGAACGAAGTCAGTGTAAGATAAACAACAAGTTGACATTTTCCGAGGGCCGTGTCCCTCGTCCTCTTATCTACCCTATCCGCTTAGCGGGTAGGAACTTCGGTGGAAAATCTCGGTGGTGGAACAATACTCCGTCAACGTCAAGGGGATGAGAAAGGAGTCGAAAGTGGCCTGGTCGAGGACCAAGGAGCTATAAACGAAGAGTCCACTTAAGATAACAGAGATTACTCTGGCCACTTTGTGATAGATTCTTTCACGCGCCTTCAATGTCCTTCCCTCGGACTGATGGCCAGGGATAATGGTTAATTTTCGGGGAAAAAAACACCAACCGACGATTATCCTAAGTGGTCTGCTCTGGTCCGCGTGCTCAAATGAGGGAGAAAGAGAATTAAAATGAACGCGACGAAATGGAGGGAATTTTTGGATCTGGCGCAAAGAGGAAAAAAGAACAAAAATCAGTACATTAATGGACACTGGTCAGTCGTCCAGAGAATAGCAGTGGTTAAAAGCTAGTTGAAAGTGATCTTCTATTTTTTCTTTTTCTATCTTTGTCAGAAGATGATGAAAATATCGGGATATCCGAGCTTTAATAAAATTTTTGAAAATTAAAATTAGTAATATTTCGATGCTCTAATTCTTCAAATTTAATTTGATTGAAAATATCAATTAATTTAAATACAAAAGCCCACTGTGCTATATCAACGCTACATATTCGAGAAATATGAATTTGCAAAAAGATATATAATCTAGCTATAATTGCAAGATTCTTGAGAAAATTTTAAACAAAAAAGTTACTTAACAAAGTTATAAATCCTAGTCTTGTTGGATGACCAACCCGAACAATATTGAATGTATGCAAATACTGACAATAAGCTAGCAACAGTCCACATAAAAGTGGTCTGTGAATAGCTGTCATAAGGGTAAGATCCAATAGTTGGTCATCTATGCTCCTTTCCCTTCCACTTGACGATGATAACCAAATATATATAAGGACATGCTTTAGAGATGTAGAGACATTCCTCAGCATAAAACATTCTAAATCATTAAAGAGACATTCTATATCATAATATGCATAAAACATTCTAAATCATTAAAGAGACATTCTATATCATAATATGCATAAAATATTCTAAACCATTAAAGAGACATTCTATATCGTAATATGTATAAAACATTCTAAACCATTAAAGAGACATTCTATATCATTAAAAGCATCAAACATTCTAAATCATTCTACATCATATTCAAGAGCATTAGACATTCATCATATTCTAAGACATTCTAAATCATTAAAGAGACATTCTATATCATTATAAGCATAAAACATTCTAAACCATTAAAGGGACATTCTATATCATTAAAAGTATCAAACATTCTAAATCATTCTATATCATATTCAAGAGCATTAGACATTCATCTAAGACATTCTAAATCATTAAAGAGACATTCTATATCATTATATGGGGAATACTGACAATAAGCTAGCAACAGTCCACATAAAAGTGGACTGTGAATAGTTAGTCATAAGGGCAAGATCCAATAGTTGGTCATCTATGCTCCTTCTCCTTTCACTTGACGATGACAACCCAATATATATAAGGACATGCTTTAGAGACACTCTCACTCATAAAACATTCTAAATCATTATAGAGACATTCAACATCGCTAACTCATAAAGCATTCTAAATCATTATAGAGACATTCAACATCGCTAACTCTTAAAACATTCTAAATCATTATAGAGACATTCAATATCGCTAACTCTTAAAACATTCTAAATCATTATAGAGACATTCAACATCGCTAACTCTTAAACCATTCTAAATCATTATAGAGACATTCTATATCGTTAAGAGCATTAAACATTCATCATATTCTAAGACATTCTAAATCATTGTATATCATCCTATTTCATACACGACCACGACTGTAAGGGAATAAAATAACTCTTCTAAATTGTAAGCGTGTTGACTCCATTATACGGAATCCAACAGTCTTTCTGTTTGTTACATCCATGCGAAAGAGAAATCTGTTTTGACTGATGATCTTATGAATCTTAAAAATTTTCTATTAAGTGCGTAGAGTATCAATAGACTTTGAAACAGTTCTTAATTTTCACACAATTTTTCAACGCATGTCATTCACATATCCCACGTATTTTCATAATTTTTAAAATTCCTTGTCATTAACATACATTACTGCACGAGAATAGAATACGATCATTATAAATATCAACAGTCTGCATGAAATTCTTTTATAGCATTGGCACGAAGTTTATATCATTAAGGTTTAATTAAACATACGTGTCCTCAATGCCTGCGATATTCTCCTTCCTCCCAGATTACCCGGATTATCCTTAGTCAATCAATCAAACGCCATGATACGCGAAAGTAACTCGATGAAATCTCGGGAATGAAACGGGAAGTATTGCGCGATACTTAATGAATCCCCGAGTTGTCGAAGATCGCTGATTCACGGGGAAGCAGGAGGGGGTTGAAGTTGGCGACGACGCGACGACGCGACGCAACGCAACGCGGAGAGGATGCGATGGTTGATACCCGTTCGTTCGAGTCGGCACCAGTTTGCTCCAGTTTGTACTTAGCTCAACTCCATTACCATCTCACTCGTTCAAGAGTTCTAATTGATTATATGAGGCGGTAGTTTCCGTAGGAGTTCGCTCGTTACTCGGGGAGATGGCTTATCCCGCAGCCCTTCTTCCTCCCGGTTGTAGCGTTCTCCGAGTCCTCTGTCGCTCTTTTATACCCACGTTCCCTTTCCCCTTTACTTTTCTCGCGCTTTTCTCGGCACTGGCAGACGCGCCTAATTAATGGGCCAACTCCGGCGGGTCGGCTCCTCTTCGTTTTCGGCCCGCTACGCCGCGTAACGCGTCTATTTCTACAGTACTACGCGGATCTCCGAATTCTTACGAACTTCAGGAGAATCTGTTCTGTCGTTGAATCTCGTCAGACGCGTAACGTTTGCAGAGAAGGAGCTTTGATTAACCATTTTAGACGATCTCTCTGTAACTTCTTCCACGTACGATTATATTACGTAAAATTCATTTTAATTACGTAAAATTTGATAAATCTCAAGTGAATCAATCCGGAATATTTGTTATAATTTACGGAATTCTTTTTGAATAAATTTTGAATATTGGTGATGTACCGTTGGTATATATTATCAATGCATATAGAATAGATGTGACTATGTTAACGTGTAATCTGTAATGTTAATCTATAATGTGCAATTAATATAATATGCGTGATAACGGGGGCTCAACTGCGGTTAGCCATGTAACATCAATATAGCCACAAATTAATTAATTCCGTCATAATGTGTAACATATCGTGTTAATAATTAACCAAATTAAGAAATATCGTAGCACGCATGTCAATAACATGGCTCAGCACAATGTTTCGTCCACAAATTAGAGAAATTAGATTATGACTCATTACTTTCGTGCTAATAAAAATTCCAAAAATCTCAGATTAAGTAAATTGAAATTAATAATCGATATCGAGAACAAACGAAAATGTAAAATTAAAATTAGTAAAAATAGAGCTCAATGAAAAGTCCAACGAGATAAAGCTACGAATTACAAAGGTCTTCTGTTCATTCTTTAAGAAGTTTTAAGCTTTTTATCATCCTTGACCGTGTAAGAAATTGGTAAAGAGAATATCATATCACAGAAGAAGAAACTCTCGAGGGATTCATTAATACCAGCTTCATGCCACCGTGTCTCAGTCAGGAAGATAACCTTTATTAGACGCTGCGACATAGTACACGACCGATATGGAAGTGTCCTTATTCTTTTACGATATTAAAGTTCAAGTATCCGTAATTCGGATCCTTTTGTTCACAAACAATAAATGTTACATATTTAATATCACGTGTCCGTTTCATGGTTCATTTTGTTCTACAAATCGGACGAGATATTGAAGTGTCCTTTTCGGTTTTCATTTTCACGCGTTCGATGCCCGTAAAATAAACCGGCGGTTTAACTGATGGTTACAACAAGAGGGAGGTCTGAAACAGAATTTCAGATATTCAAGGTCCCCGTTTTTCAATGGCGATCCAGGAATGCAAATTTATGATGGATACGGTAGACGTTAAATAGATCTCGGAGGATTAACGACCGATTGTCCCGAGAACATTGAGAACGTATGCGGAATTCTAATACGTGGCATGAAGCGCGTATAGTCATTTCTACGTTGCAGTTTCACAAAATCAAAAATCTGCGATATATGATTTAGATAAAGAAAATGTATGATTATTCAGGTGTAATTATATCGAAAATAATATTAAATTATATTGAAACTTAATGATATAATATTAAATTATATTGAAATTAATGATTAAAGATATTCACAAGGTGTCTTTAAATATACTTTTTATTTTTCTGATCTCATGTCATTCAGACTACTATTTTGAAATTTGATATATATGTATGTAGAAATATATCTATGTAAACATAAAATTTTGATATAAATATAAATATATATATATATATATATATATATATATATATATTTCTCCTTTAAAACCATACGGCTTTAGTACTAAACAATTTTTCATTAGACACACAATTTAAAACTTATTTCAGGTTTGCAAGTTACGTGAATCACCCTGTATATATATATATATATGAATTTACTTTGATCAAATATAATAAAAAACAACTTCATGAAGCTGAAATTTTTATTTGAAAAAAAAAAATAGGGTATTTCATACATACTGGACTAATAAGGTAAAACTACAATTGCTTTTTCATATGTATTTCACGTGTCAAATCCGTCCATGACCAAACTTGTATCACCCGTAATGTAACATACATATACACGTATGTAAATATATATCACTATATAACGCATGGTTGTTATATCTTTCCATGACACGCTTGTTTTAATAGTTCAACTAAAGAAAGAAGATATTGCCACGTCGTACAGCAGCCAACACACAAAAGCGAGAGTCGCGGTTTCGCATTGCGAACAATTCGCTCCTTTAATATTACAGCGGTCTTTATTAAACCTTCGTCTTCTTACAAGCTGCCAACTCCATTTTCGACTGTACCACACGGATAACGACGTCGTTACCTTCCCCTCGAATTTCGTCCGCGAAAACTGCCGCCGAAAAGGCGAACAGAGTGGAACACTTCGGGAACACCGAGGCCAATAATCCTTACCGCTACAACAGGCTTATTAAGGACGTTAGAGCGTTTATAACGCGGCGGTTTGGAACGTGACAATATCGTCTGCTTTCGTCACCGCTTCACCTCCCCGTTACTGTACCCGCTATACTTGTGAAAACGAGGCCGTTAACCCCCGTTTAAATTCTACAATTTTCGAGAAGAAACGACGCGACTTTTCCTTTCTCTATTTCAGTTTTTTGTCTCAATCGTCGCGAAAGTTTGAGTTCCTGAACAGGTTTCACAGTTTTCACCTGTGCATTTTTGAGTGCACAGTTTTCTGCGCGTATTATATATATATATATGTAATTATATAAATATTATAAGTATAAATTATATAAATATATATATAATTTATAAATATAATAAATATAATATAAATATTATAAGTATAAATTATATAAATATATATATAATTTATAAATATAATGATATAATATAAATATTATAAGTATAAATTATATAAATATATATATAATTTATAAATATAACAATATAATATAAATATCATAAGTATAAATTATATAAATATATATATATATATAAAATTCATGTTATATTATTAATATAATATTACATTATTATATTATTTATAATATAATATATAATTTCGAAGAAATTGAATTTTATAGAAATTTACGAAATTATCGTTTGCGGTCGTTATTGAATAGTGACTTCTACAGATTTGTTGTTAAACTTTCTTTCTGTCTACACTTTTTCTAGAGGTCATCATTCTTTTCCTTTTTTTAATTTAGAAAAAATTGTAACACGTAACTCCATTTATCATTAATTTTGCATCATATTTCATTTATTTTGTGTATTTCGACAATGCATATCTGTGCGTATCTTATCATCTATCACAGATGATAATAATAATTATTATTGTTAAAAATCTAAAAATCTAAAAATATGTATCCAAATATACCAGATTCAGTTGTTTTTGTTTAAAGAAGTAATTATTCATTGAAACGAAAGGTTCAATAATTCCATCTGTGAAAATCGTCTAGATACGTCTACGACAGACGCAAGTTCTTCCGCGAGAAATAACTCGCGTCATTGCGATTTACTAATCTGTCGTCGCGGCGAGCGTTATGCGGAATAATTCCCATCCAGCTTTTCGTACGGAGTTACGCTTGTCACCCTGTATCACAAGTTCTTCAACTGCCACGTTCCAAGGGTTTTGTACCATCGAATTAGACCCTGGCTCGTAACATCAGATTCTCGACTCTGACTTTAACTACACGGGACGTTTCGTTAGATTCACGCGCTTCTCCGCCCTCCCTCCGTTCCATTCGTTTCCAAAGGGAGGCCGAAACGATCCCATTCCCCTGACGAGCATAAATCTTCCCGGCGAATATTATTATCGATAAAAATGCCAAGCTTTGGGAAGCATTATGCTCCCATCGATTTCATACCGCGTTGCTGCTGATGTCATCGAGAAATCGCTCGCCCCCGGTGCACAACATTGTGTACACAGTGGCTCGTGAAAGTATTCCAATAGTCATCACGCAGAGGAACTTCACAATTTAGATTCACAGTTACTAGATTACACATTTAGACGACTAGATGTGTATTTGCTCCGACGAGCACTCCATTTTGGATATTTCGATGGAACATTGCGAATAACAAATTATTACGTTTCCTTCTGATTTTTCCACAAAGAATAAATCACGATACCTATTCGAGGGTGCGTGTTGATATAATAAGAGTATCTCGGTCATACACACACTGCATATTAATTAATTAAGTCCAATTATGTTAAAATTCAATGATATTTTCGTACGAATACGAAATGAAAAAAGAAGTGAAAATTATTAAGTGTCCCAATGAGTATTCCAATAAAAGAATTTCATAATCATTGCTAGATTATGTATTTGGACTGCTAAATTTCTACCGGATACGTATTTGTTTCAGCCTACGTGTTCCAACGGACACTTCACTTTTGACATTTTAATAGAATATCGTCCGGTTCCCTAACAAAGAATAAATTACGATTTTTACTCGAGGGCAGACATTAATATAAAGTATGCTCTTGTTTACAAAAGGCATTTGCACGTCATTGTGTTCATTACAGTATATTTGAATACTAATTAATTTCGTAGCATGTAATATAATACCTTCACACACACTTAGAGTATAAAAAACGAAAAGTGAAAATACGATGCTGTTGGACAATAAGGTGCAAATATTTTTTATTATTCAACCTAACAGATTAAAGTCGTAAAGCGATCAGTGTGGTTCCCAGGACAAAACTCCGGGGAAGAAAAGAATCTATTTGAATAAAAGCGCCACTGGCACTGCTCAAACATCGGTAATCGCTTTGGCACT
Source organism: Frieseomelitta varia (assembly GCF_011392965.1). Taxonomy (NCBI): domain Eukaryota; kingdom Metazoa; phylum Arthropoda; class Insecta; order Hymenoptera; family Apidae; genus Frieseomelitta; species Frieseomelitta varia. The sequence goes on from NW_025109955.1 coordinate 715,749, forward strand.
CGCTAACGCACCGCTGGCTTCTCTAAAGGCTCGTTAAAAGCGAGTCAACACAATCTCTTTGTCCTCGTGAAAGTTTGGCAATCGGGATTGCGGGCAACGTCTAAAGGAACGGTCGGGCCACTCTTACCGGACACAAGGACGAGCGAACGAGTCTTCTCCTCTATTTGTCGCCAATTACTCGTCCAAGCCTTCCTCCTGCCCTCCCGTTGAACGTCGGACCAACCCCTTGGCTCTTTAAAGCCGAGTCGATGAGGGAAAAGCTCGCGGCCACCGGCTCCGATAGCTTTTATACCATAGAACAAAACCGTGGACGCGCGGTGGAATGCACGCGGCTATCGATGCCGCCGCCGAGGCAACCGCCCGACAAAGGGATTTCCGGTCGATACGTAATTCTGTCGATACCTCTTCCGGCTGTAATAATGTCGCGCGGCGAGATAGCAAGCGACGACGCCGCTCCGAAGCAATTTCGAACGGCGGCGCGTTCGCCGATTTATAAGTTCGGATTTATAAGTCCGCGGGGGTACGCTTCCAGGGCACCCAGGGATTCCAATATAAGTATATTATATTATAATAATAGAAGTTAATTTCTGACGCTCGCGCGGTTCGCGAACGGGTGACGGTAATTGGTGAGCCATTGCGGTCGGTGGATCTTCTCGGCGGGCTTGATGACAGGAGAGGGTGGCTTTCGCCAGAGTAGAAAATTGTAATGGGTTTCTTGGAATTTCGTGGCAACGTGCCACGAAAAATGAGGATTATTGTGTTATCGTGTATACGGCGATTGTATAGTTTTCGTTAGGCTGACGTTAGGCGTACCCAAAAAGTAATGTCAATACTTTAATACTGCAGAAAATTTTATTTCATTTAAGAGTTAATACAGTTTTAATATGAGTCGACAATAAGCACGCTAAATGTCGGTATATTTAACTACAATGGTTGTGTTATGAGTTAAATTATTGTCACATGGCAATGTTTATTAAACTTGAGAGAAACGAAATTCAAGCGCGATGCAGGAAGGAGAGGAAGTCCTCGTTCAAATTTCTAAGAACTGCACCATCGTCGCAAATCTATAGAATTCCGATGAAAACTCACGAACTGTTCATTTTGATCTAGAGAAATAAAAAGGGAAATTGAAATGTTAGCGTAAAAATTAAAATTCTTTATGTTTCTTTAAGGATATTTTACCACTTTGGTAAAGAAAGAAAATCCAAATGTTAACGTGAAATATTTATTCAAAATGTACGATCACGCGAATGTTCTTTAAGCACCTGTTCTTCTTAAAAAAAAAAAAAAATAGACGAGGAAAAGTCAAATTTCTGTTCTTATATCGGAATATTATTTGCACACATATACACACACGTGTAAATGCTAGAGATTCTCGATATCGACGAAAGAAAGTTCGTCCGGATTGTGCTGCGAAACGATTCGGGGAATAAGGTCGACGAACGATGACGACGACGACGACGACGACGACGACGACGACGACGAAGAAGAGAAACGCGGGAACCGACGAAAAGAAGAAAGTAGCCATTGAAAGAACGAGGAAAACGAGATGCAATGGCAAAGCCCTTTTCCCAAGCGGAGTTTGCAGGCCTCTTTTCTTGCAACTTGCATAAAACCATTTTCCAACCCCCAGTCAAGACCGGCTTCTATGAAGTTTCCTTCCGCGGGCAACTAGTGCACCGTTTCAGACACTCGCTGCTAGACTGCCGGTGCTTTAAGTTGCAACGCTTGGCCAGTTTGCGAGAGTATCGCCGATATCTCGTGGAAATTTTTCACCATTCTAGAGAGAGAGAAAGAGATATGCCAGAGGAATTTTTGGAAAGACGTAAAGAGAGTGTGAATCGATTATGGATATTTTCAGCCACGTGCAGTGACGAGCGAAACTGAATCCACGAGCAGAATTTCAACGTAAATAATATTTTGTTGAGTGTTTGCGCGTGGAATACAAAAAGTGCAAAATATGTAGTGTAGGATATATTTTGGCTTTTCCAGAAACGAACTTTCACCACCGTCTCGCTATTCTGTCAGATATAAACTGTTTTAATTTAAATGAAAAATTATCGATTCAGATTGTTGCAATTTCGTAAAATAAAAATCATGTAACGATCTATTTAGTTTTGAAACTTTTATTTTGGCTACTTTGAACTTATTTTTTCGCAGGATACGTTAATATCTCGTGGCAAATGGAAAAGTGTTATATTCTTTTAAAAAAAATTCACAAGTATGTAAAAACTTTGGAAAAGAACAATTAAGTTCCATCATGGTCTTGAAAATTAGAGTTCCTTAAAACTTGCCGTATAATTTTATTTTCGACACTTTATTGAACTTTGAACATCGACGTTAAACGACAAAGGTTCAAGAAATTCTAACTAATTCAAAGTTGAAGATAATGGCAAAACAAAAGTCGTACAGCGAGATTTAAAACTCGTTGTAAAGAAAAAAGTTCCAGTTCTCAAGAACATGATGGATCGAAGAAAAATATTTGTAAAATGTTCAAATTTTCACAATTTTCGAGAATAAAAGTAGATTCATTTTCTCACTTGCTGCATGATGTAAAAACATCTTTAGAAAAAACAAACTTAGTACTGTAAAAGTAGAAGCTTTACTCTTTAAAATGAGATCAAGCAGATCGCTGTGCGATTTTCTTTTACGAAGCTATAACAGTTTAAAGCATCGATAAATTTTCATCGTTACGTGTTCAGTCATGTCCTTCGCTGTAGATAAAATATAAATAGTTATTCTAAATTGAAATTAGGTAATTGGTGAATATAAACAATTATCCAGAAGGAATATACCTTTTGAAATATATTTGCAAGTGTTCACATTTATAGCAACTTTTCACGAATATATTACGCGCGTTATACAAAACACCTCACTTGAAGTAGAATGAGTAGCGAAGCGTGCTATGTCAGACGTGTCTACTAATGTTTACTCGTAAATAATTTCATTATTTTATATTGCATTTCAAATAATTTAATTATTCTACTCTATATTATTGTTTTATTGTTTCTATTATTATATTACTCTGTATTTTACATTGTATCTAGCTCATGTACATAAGACTTTTGAACTTTTCTCTACGCAATACATTATCAAATAAAACTGACTTAACGTTGTTAATTGTAATTAACAACGTCAAATAATCGTATAAACAAAGCCAAAGTTAAAATAAATACGCTTTCAAATGTTCGTAAGTCAATCGGCATCGATTCATAAAATTGTAGTCAAAATTTAAACGTGATGTCACAGCGTGAGTCCGAATATACAAAACATTCTCCAACATTCTATCGAAATTCACCTCACGCGTAATAATTCAAATGCCGCTTCGTTCAGTTTCAATCCAAGTCTTCTCGTTCTCAGCAACGAGACAGCGAAATAAATTAACCGCGACTCGCTGAAACAGTCGCACGCCGGCTAGTATATCAGTTTATGGCGACGGTTAATTAATGACCTCAATTAGTAGCCTGTTGAATGCACGGTAGCCGGTAGATTGCTAATCTTAATCGTCACCGGGCGAAATCAATTCCCTATGACGTCCAAGTTGCGCGATTACGCAAAACTTCGTAGTGTCGTCGAGGGAGATCGGCGACGAAGGTTTCGCCGCGTGGCGTATGCCACGTTATCGGGGCAGAAATTGTTATCTGAATGCGGGAACAGCCGAGCAACAACTCAGCCATTTACATACGGCCGCGATAGCGCGGCTGAGTTACGCCGTCTAATACACTCGTCGACTAATGCCCCCTCCGAGTTGCTCCAGATAGTCGCGAGCCAGACCGCCTTTGACCCCGAAGCCGGATTCGGCTTGGCCTCCCTATCGGCTCCTTCGGGATAAAGCGATTTTTAACGACGATATCGGATCGCGAGACGGACGAAAAGGACGATAACGACCGCCGCGTTCCAACCTTACGGGACCGCTTTGATAGCTCGCCGCCGAAATTGAACCGTTTCATCTCCAAGGGCCAAGGCGAGCGGCGAAATCGTCCTGTTCTCCATCTCAGTTCTCCAGTTAGCTGAATGGTATTACCTTCGCGGTGGCCACCGATTTAGCAACGCTCGAGTCGTACCATTAAACCAAATATTTTCCATCTTTATAGAGTGCTGTTCTTTTATTTCGCGGCGCCGCGAGAGAGAGAGAGAGGGGGACCTAATGTTTTCAATCGAAGCGAAAATTGGAAGTTCACTTGGGACACGGAGCCACGGGAAATTGAAAGGGAATCGATATTGCGAGTTTTCATAAAGTGAGCTGCTTTTCAGAAAATTTAGATTCCTTCCCGCGGATGATAAATTGGTGTGGAACGAGGCGGCGAGCTTGTGTGACAGATAAGTACGATTAGAAAATTATTTATTTCTCTCGTGATAATTTCTTTTAACTTGATTTGAAATTTAATTTGACGTTTTAATTTTCGCATCGTTTCATAGTAATTTGTGACAATGAAAATTTGTTAGAGTTGTAAATGTGTAATAAAGAAAAAAAAAAAAATGCTTTGTTGATGAATAACGATGCTTTACAAAGTCGATCTCAATAATTTTAATTAATGAAACGTCAATCGTACAGAAATAAAAATTGCCAGTATATTTCATTTCGCAATGAAACATCGCAGTGAAGCACGATCTGTCAGTAGCTACGAGGCCGAGATCTTAGCCAAAGAATTCTTCCCACGGACAAACGATTCGATACGTCCCATTTACGAGCGTGGCGAAGCTGCCAGGAGGGAACAACTGTCTAACAAGAGAGGTCACGGAAAGTTGAACGTTTACTCGGATCACGTCGATCTGAAACGTTTTCGCGACGGTTTCGGCGCTCGTGAAACGAGTTCTTGGTCTCGTGAAAAACCTGAAACCGCGGTCGTTGGAAGGAAACAGCGAATTTGTCCAAAGTGTCGTTACGGATGAGTTAGCGATCCCTAAGAAAAATACTTTCTGCCCCAGTTGATGGAGTGTCGGTGCTCGCTCGCGGTCATCTCCCGCTCCAATAAATTCCAACTACCGCTCTTAACCATTGAATTTGGACCATTCGTGATTTCCAACGTTCTTAAAAGTTTTTAATAACATTGAAAGACAGAAAGATGGCTTGATTGTCAACTTTATTAACCGTGGAAATGAAATTCACGTGCTTGCACGTCGAGTAAATATGCTGTACATATTATATACAATGCATTAATACAATTTAATATAATATATAATATATATTATATTATATTGTATTAATTATATTAATTATATATTAATTATATTATACTATAATATAATATAATATATGTGAATTATAAATAATACTTTATTAATAGTTTCCTTTTTTTGGTTTCGTTACAGCATATGCATATGTTCCTATTTTTCAAATTTCCTTTTCATAATACAAGAAATAACATGCTTCCAACGGTACAGATCGAGCATTCTCTCAATCTCTCATAACTGATAATTAGTGTTTAATTACTCATCACGTGCTCTCATTAGTAATAAATAATAAGATATAATGCATAGTGACATTTTGTTACGTGTGACTTACTAACATTTATTTAATACGATTTATTAATGCTTAAACACGTTGGAGACGACTTTCTCACGATCTGGAGAAATTAATTGTTCTTCCATATTTCCAATATCTGTGTCAGTATAAATTCCAGAACATTATATTGTTACTATCAATACTGTTACTGTCAATGTTCTTTTGTGTCTCAAAACGCGTGTAATAATATATTTCTTACCCCGTTTCTTTGAAATATTTAAGCTCACCCTTTAAAGTGTCAATAATAAAATTCATTTAATAAAAATAATAAAGTTATTTAATAGTAAAATTTGTGATTAAAATTCAAACTCCTCGATTGTATTACATTTAAAACGATGAAGATTCCTAATCTCGACACTGCGGAACGTATAAAAGCAGCAAAAATGAGTGGTCGTAATTCAATGGCCAGGAGATGCACGAGGAAAGTATACGCGAAAGCAGAAAGTAGAAAGGGAAGGGTAGGACGAACAAGCCGGATTCCCGGGCGTTATGAATCGCGCAATCAAGGCTGCAGATACTGGAGCGGGAAACTTTAGACAGCTGATGCCTGGCTGCTTCCGGTTGTTGTTAAAAGCGTTCGCCGGGACTCGCAACTTCTGTCGTGAAGTGTGAAGAGGGCTCGGATGGATGGCGCGGGCCTTGCCTGCGTTTACGCGCCAGCGAACCCAGTAATTTCGGCAATTACCAACCTAAAACCGGTCTGAATACCAACCGAAAATAGTTTTGCCCGAGCGAATGGCTTTCTTTCGGCTAGCCGTAATTCGGCCATCTCGTTAAGAACTTGCCAACGGTCCGTAATGTTCCTCTACTTCCGATTTTCTCTCGCATTCCCGGCGAGATTTTTCTCTGACGATTGAACGTATCGTAGTTTATTGCCTCGAATGTTCTACAATTTTTGTGTCTCAATCTGCTTGATGCCTGGCTTAAGGGCAGAGGACAGTTTGACGGGTCTAAAAATTACGAATTAATTTGGAGGGCTAGTAAAATTAAAGTACATATTTGATTGACATGAGCTTTCGTGGCTTATTTCAACACATTATGAACGTTAAAAAAGAAAAAAGAAAAGTGCTCTTGTTCAACTTTTTAACGGCATCCTTTTACATTGCCTATCCTAGTGTGCATGATTCCAGCCAAACAGGATTAGTTGCAACAAAAAGACAAAAATAGTTCGAAAGTAAACAATATTCTATAGGGATTGACGATCCAACATTTTCGTTTTTGTGAAATTTATGAAAATAGCAGCTATTTGTTGACGTACCAAATTTATGCGAAAAATTTCTACGTTTTTCGTTTATATTTTTCGAAATTGTTAAAAATTAAAAAATACTCGATCGTCAATTCCTAGTAAATGTTACACTAAAGATACTCGCCAAGTTTCACAGTAATCGGCCGGTTAGATTCCGAGATATCTTGCACACCGTTTCTAAAAACCCAGTTTCGAGAAAAACGCGTTTAAAATTTCAGAATGTCATTTTTCATATGTATCCTTTACTTACTTTTTCTACTTACATATCGCGGCTCACAGTTCTTACAATTCACAACTAAATTGAATCCAAGTCCCCTAATATTCGATTCACCAAAAGTCAATCACACGATTTACACTTTATATAACACTGCTTAAAGTTGTAAACAGTGATACAAATTCAATTATTCTGTATCCGCAGATTTATTATTATACCCCCAAAATAAGTCGTTTTAAAGTCTAGGACCTTTTCTATCTTATTTCTAAGACTTCAAACTACTATTTAAAACAAAAACAATTCACTGTCCTGACCCCTTAACAAACGAAGGAACATTCTGTATTAAAATTCACATTTGCTGAGTTATGGTAATATTAGATATAAAATAGAATGAAGTTCTTTTTCAAGAATGGCGTGTCTAAAATTCAACGAATCCTCAAGGATTGTAATATACGAAATATCTCAGTATTATAAGAAAACGAGAAATCGTGAGTAAGAACGATTGTTTCGTGTTTGCCTTAATGAAATAATAGAAAATAATAAAATGTTCGATAATGGAAGAAGAATTTGACCGCAATCAAAGGAGATATCAGAGTTAATGGAGGATTTCATGTTCGTTGATTCCATTTCAGAAGTTTCTCAATGTATGGAGTTTAAACCGTTCCATCCAACTCCGTAGAAAAGTATGATCGTCTTTAATGGCAAATGACTCGCAACGATTACTTTCCAATTAGGAGTTGACTAACCGAAGATTTCAAACCCGACCAGTGAAATATCCAACGCGGAAGCACGGCGAGAACGATAATTCGGTTGGCATAATTTTATTTACGCAGCGCGCGCCGCTGGAGATACATGAATAATTGATCGAGAAGCATTTCCTTGTCACCGGTAAAAATTCGTCCTCGGGCTCCTTCCTTCGAGGCCCCGGTTTCTGCGAGCTCGCGGAATCTTGCGCTGAAATATTCATGCTGAGACGGAGAATTCGAGATCGTCGGCGTAATCCGTGCACGACCCGCGCGCTCCCGCCACCGTCGATTCAAAACGGAAGAGCTAACCTCGTTTCTTACGTGGACGAAAGTTTCTCCTTCTTTTTTTTTTTTCGCGGCAGCGTTCTCTCCTTTGCATCGACGTCGGGACACCAGACGAAACATGTTACCCCCGCCAGCCAGGAGAAGAATTTCCTTCGAGGCAAGCCACTACCAACTGGAAGAGACGCGCAGCTGTTTTAAACAGAATTGCCTCCTTCGGGTTCGCGATTTGCAATTGACATATATTCTGTACTTTGCGTTTAATTTTAACACGAAACCTGAATCTGAATTTTAAAGCGTTCGCACCTGATATATACACTATTTTCTGCGAATGAATTTACGAATGTTTGAACGATTTTTAATGTTCTTCAGATTCATAAAACGATGCACGTTCGCTGTCTTTCAATCTGAGATTGTTGCAGTAAACTGAGTCTGTCATTTCAAGTAATGTTAAAGCTCTGAAAATCAGTATTTAATCACAAATTTATTATTTGTTGTTGCGACAATACGACTTGCAACAAATACAATGATGCAACGTAGAACGTTATTTTAGGCAAAATAGCAATAGGCGAACGAATGAAAAAATTACCGATGAATTTTATGAATAACACTAGAAGATACAGAAATATTGCGTATAGCTTATGTGACTTGTTCGTGTACAAGTGCGCAAAGGTGACGTAACAGTTTGCAAATATAACGGGATTGCACATTTACATCAATATTGGTACCCAAGCTATTAATATGAAACCCACATGTTTGTAGATCCAACCTCATTTGACTGCGTGTCGATTATTATATGTTTACCGACATTATTCATCGAAATACGTAGATTACATAGATGTGGATAAAAGAAACATATCACATACGAAATATTTAAGTTGAGGTTGCTTTCGACATGGAACTGTGTTAATTGGATATTTCGCAGAATTTCGTAAATTACCAGATGTGAAGTTTAATTGTGAAATTGGCACGGACGCTGTTGAACGTAAACGTGCCTTTTCTTCACCGTCTCTCTATCAGCAAAGCGTAACACGAATGGCTGACTTTATTTAAGTAAATATTATCGTATTTATATACAGAAAGTTCCATTCGTTAAATTATGGGAAGTTGGGAACTTCCAACTGCCTGTTTCAATAACAACCGCCTAACTTAATTAGTTTCGTATTTCAGAGCTATTTAAAATATCACAAGTCAAAATAAATTTTTTTAAAATAACGATCAAACGAAATTAAATAATAGACTCATTCGTGAATAGTTAGAAATGACAATTAATTGTCTCAATTCTGACAATTTCTCAAGCATGGAACATTCAAAATTAGTCTCCTCTTTGAGACACTCTTCTTAAGAAAATTTCAGTTGATCAATACGATCAAATCGTACATTAATTGATACATATATTGTTACGAAATATTCTGATAACTGTAGAATTGCATGAAACACTATACTAAATAAAAAATTTATAGAAACGATGAATAAAATAAAGATAATCATCACATTTCGATGATAATTATTAGAATCACGAAGTCACGAAATTATTTTCCCGTTCTTTCTGAATGTCTAAAAATCGCCAAAATTCTCAATGGGAGCTTCTCCAAAGTTCCATTCAATGTTATTTCCTACAACAATGTTCCTTCGTTGAACGAACACAATATTTAATCATCCGAAACAAATTTCGCTCGACAGAGTTTCCCGTCATTAGCATTATTTACCAAAAACAACTTAATTTCCATGAAACGTAGAGGCCATTTCGCAGAGTTCCGTTTCCCACAGGAAAAAGTTACTCGAGGTGCAAAGCACAAGCAGCGAGCTCACCAAACGAGATAAGTGCAAACGTGAATCAACACCAGCGACCATTTTCCCGCCAGACTATCTGTCCAAGATTTAAGGACGTCGACCCCTTTCGATCGACCGTATCCTCCACCTGAATCGAACTGCATAGATCGCGGAACACGCGGGATTTTTTCGCCCCCTCGGAGCTCCGAGGCGTTGCTCCTACCCCCTTCTTACATCATGCGGATCCGCCGGCCGTGAACGGAACAAACGGCCGTGGGATTCGACGTGTAAACGATATCACCGACTGTCCATTGTGCCCGAGCGATAATTCTTTCCGCCTGGCCGCCGAGGAGCCGAGAAACTTTCGGCTTCCGGGGTTCCGTCTTCTTCCACCCTCATAAATCAGAGATAAATCACTTTTAAACCCGCGCTGTTAACCCCAGGTCGGGCGCCGCGTTTGCCAAGCGGGCCAAAAGTCGCGAATTCCCCCCTCGGGGGACCAACCCCCCCTCCGTCCTGAAGAGGAATCGATGGCCAGCGAGTTAATGAATACGTCTCTGGGAAGCCTTTAATATCGGTAACGCCAATGGTCCAGGCCACGTTCTTAATTAACATAATTCCGTAACGACCCAAATTACGCTCTCTTGCGAGCGAGGAGGAATCTGGGTTACCGGTGACGCAGCACCGGCGTGGGGCGTATCGTTAGCGATCGCTCATTAATAATGCACGTTAAAGGAATCTTCAATCGACCTTGTTACCGTGTTCGATCGGCATCGATACATCGGCGATTCCGGCGAAACTCCCCTCTCCCCTTCTACCCCCCCCCCCCCCCCGTGTGTAAAACGGCGACGTTCCGACGAGCAATATTCTCTGGAATAATCGAGCGACGTTGTTTGATTTCCAAAGCATGAGAAAGCTCCTTTCACTATGACGCTGCGTTGAACACGGAGATTGAACGATGTGGATGGATCGAGTTGTTGTTGTTGAAGTGAACGGATGGAGGAAGGAGAGGGAGAGATTCGGGAGTTTTGTATCAACACTTAGCCACGTCTAATTGCACGCAGAAAGCAAAATAATGGCAAAAATCTTCTTCGTTGTGCTAATAACCGCTAAACCAAACGCGTTGAATGTAATTCCTTTGATTAATCTATCCTATTTTTATCTGTTATCAATTTTAAGGGAATGACTATGTTTCAATTTTGCAGTTGTCAATTGCAGAATGATGCATCAGAGATTGACAATTCCGATGTCAATCTATTCTGCTTTTTCATATTAACTGCAACTGAATACCGCAATTCAGAACAATATGAATAAACAATCACAAATAATCGACGATAGTGCTGAAGCCATCACGTATGATACCTCAGTCTTCTTTCCTTCGTGGAATCCAATCTCGCCTCAAAGAGGCTCGCCTGTGCTCGACGTATTCTCCTCAAAGTTCTGTGACTCGCAGTTTCAATTACGAGCTCCCGATCAATTAAACCGTGACAAGATATAAATTAATCGGAACAATCGGGAATCGTGACTGAAACGATGTTTAATTGCAACGAGGAAAGAGAGATTGTCAGTCTCTGTCTCGTGACAGTCGCAAACAGACCACGGCTGTTGCGAAACGATAAAGATTATTTGAAAAATAAACAAACAGGAAGATCGAAGCATCGCCAAAGCCTCTAATAACTTTTAGCAACGCAGTGTCAAACATTATTCCACAATTTAATTACAGTGCTTGAAAATCTTAGAATAATCACTGTAGTTATTTCAAAATTGGAGAAATTAAATGACACTCTTTGTAAACAAATCTGCGAAGGCTTGATACATTAACAACTAAATTGTAAGCACATGCAACTTGAAAATGCTATTGGCTACTGAATATTAAAAATAAAAAGTGGCCCAAATTAGAAACAAAAGTGGAGAATTGAAGAAAAAAATTAGGAATAAAAAGGCTTTCGAACGAAGAAATGAAACTTAAATGGAATTAAATTCTTTATAAAAGATCTATAAATTGCAAATAATTTGAATCAATGAAATTAAAAACAAAAAGTGGAGAATAAAAGTTAAAAAAAATTAGGAATAAAAAGGCCTCTGAACAAAGAGATGAAACTTACAAAATGAAATTAAATGCTTTATGAAAGATCTATAAATTGCAAATAATCTCTTTAATAAAGAGTATCCTAAGACTTTCGAGCAAGAAAAGAAGATGACAAGGCACGATTGAATGCTTAACAAAAGATCGATAAATTGCAAAATAACCCGGATCGATTAAATTTATAAGTAGAAAGTGTCTTGAAATTCTCGAGCAAGAGAAGAAAATCGCAAGGTACGATCTATAAATTGCAAATAACCTGGTGATCGATAAAATTAGAAATAAATAGCGTCCCAAGAATTTCGAGCAAGGGCAAGAAAGTCGCAAGGTACGATTAAATGCTTTACGGACGGTCAATAAATCGCGAATAATCTGGATCGATAGAGTAACGCTTTTACCTTTCGCGGATAGAGCTGCAGAAGGTAGCATAATAATGTCGGCAGGACGAATGGTAGGGAAAGAATGGTCTGCGGAAGGTTGCCGAAGACATATGTGCTGGATAACCCACGGTTACCCACAAAAGTATTCGTAAATTACTTCGTTAATGCGCGTCGACCCGCGCAAGTCCTTCGTTAATTCAGAGGGACTTCCCATTATCCTTATCGAGCGTTGAAATATCGTGCGAGAGCGGTAGTACGTACGACTGTTCGCTAAACACGAATAAGAACGTCCGTAACAATAAGCGATTACAAATCGTTTCTAATGAGACCGGTGTTTTCCGTTTGCCGAACAGTTTCGCGAGAATCACTGGGGATCAAGAAGGTCAGAAGGAAATGGCCTGCGGAATCTTGGGCCATATCTCCGGAGATATTATGGACGGAGCAACGTATGGATTATCCTGCTTGCGTTTTCTTTCGTTTTTTTTTTTTTTGCTCCGCTTTCTTCCACGTAATCTCTGCAAAAGTTTTAAATTCAATGAAACGACGGAATTTTCTTCGCGCTGTATATTCTTGGCGATGTATCGATTAACTGAGAAATACTAACGTCTGCAGTGACTAAGTTTGGATTTCTTCTCCTTCGTTTAATTAATGGAAAATTAATTGATATCGATACAAAGTTAATTTACATCGGGTGTGGATTGCTTGCACAAAATTAAGGAAACTCTATCAATTTGATGACATAAAATGAATGAAATTTCACAAATTTCAAATTGTTCACGTAGCACACAGTATGAAGTATTGTAATACACATCATCGAGTAGATGATCTCTAGCACAACCAGTTTTTAAAGAAAGCAAACTATTAATTTTAATAATAATACAAAAAAATATTGTACCTTAAATAAATTTTATATACTTTTCCATATTACGTACACTCTACATACTTTCACATATGTAATTATTACTTTAAAGTGCTATTTTTGATATACCTTCAATTATCTGCAAACTTCCACGTGACAAAATGACCAACGTACCAGTTACGTAAATATCGTACGACCGTATTCCAAAATCAGTTACAATCGTATGAACGTACACGCTGTATTGACGCGGCCTACTTTAAATACGACTTCTCTTTAACCACCCCCTCCCTTCTGTCGTTTCTTCTACTACTAAAAGTTCCTTTTAACCCATGTAGCCAAGCTCTTACCGGATACTCTCACTCGATGATGCATGACTGTTCTAAAATTTCTTGTTGGTGCTGTCTCGAGCGACCTTCGCTGCCGAAGAGGGAAGAAATGACGACAAAGAAAAAAGAAAAGGAAAGAGAAGAAAAGCGAGTCTTCCTCGGCTGACATTCGCGGGATTTGACGGGGAAATATTCACAAACGATCCCTCGACAGCGATATCGACTCTTCATGAGTTAACACGACCTCTGTGCAACGAAGAACTCGCACAAAAATGATCTCGATATTAAATGATACAAAAAGGAAAAAAAAAATGAAGCATTTGTTTAACTGAATTTGTACGGAAAATCCGAGACAAATAGTTCAGATCTCGTTTAGACGAATATTTCAGAATTGATCAGACAATAGCAGCTCATCGATTTTATTCGCTATTAATTATTTCTCAAAATCGAAATCATCGTCAGAGTTAATTTCCCATTTCCGTAGCCTCGGTACGAAAATAAACGAGCCCGGTGTTCGTGGAATACAAACGACAAACTGTGATTTCACGAATAATTTCGTGGAAATGCGCGGAAAGACGGGAATATACTCGTGCGTATTCCGAGTTCCAAGTTTTCTTTGGGTGGGAAGGAAACCTCTGAATCACGCGCTTTTGCTCGCGCCACCTACTGCGAAAACACAACCGACAATTTCCAACCGTCGCGGGACGAAACGCGTTTATTGTTTTAATGCGCACTATTGTTTTTCACCCGGAGCACAGGTGAAGCTAGAACGTTTCGGGAGCATGAAGGTTTGAACAGATTCCCTTGGGTTACTTTTAAAATGATCTCCTTTCTCGGGGCGAACATTTTCCCAATATTTGGAGAAGGCGCGGAGAGATCGATCTTTCTTTTTAATTTCGTGGTTTCGGAATGCGAAGGGAAACGAGGGAGCATGATTTGTCGAAGCGGGGATCGAGAGACGATAAATTGAAAAGTTGAAACCAGAACAAGGTGAAAGAAGTCTGTAGATGTTTCGAGTAGTTCTTAAGTAGAATAAGTGAGATATTGGTCGGACGCTGGCGTTGCTCGGCACACATAAAAATAGTGATTCTTTTTCTGGAACAATTTTCAATTCTACCGTTTCTTTGATCTTGTTATTAGCTTTGTTTTGTTATTATTTTTAGTCATTTTATTATGCTTTACACAACGTACGTTCACTGAAGTATATTTTAAATAAAAAAAAAAAAAAAAAAGATCACGTGAGAATGCCTCTCGGTTTTAAATCAACGATTTAAACGAGAGCGACGTTAGAATTTATTGAACGAGATTATCGTACCGTTCGAGAAATTAGTTGTCAGGAAAATTTTTCCATTTTCCCATCATGGAAAATATTTCCACGAGTCGTTTAAAATCTTATATGTCTTCCATGCGACAGAAATACGCGTAAGTAGAACGCGTACCGTAGGAAAATCGATGCATTCAATTTCACGTGCAATTTATAATACCAGAAAGTTGATAGCCAGAAGCAACCGTGAGGAAATCGGAGACGGGAAGAAAATTCGAGGGAAAAGGTCAACTGGAAAGTGAATCATCGCGAGACATCTGTGAAAAAAATTAATCGTCTAAAGGTCCATAAAAAGCAAACAGATGCAAGATTAATTTGCTGTTTTAACGTGAAACGTTGAGAATCAATGTTTGATATTTTTGTCACAACCCGCTTCAATTGTCCAGGAAACTCATTTGAAAATACACGAGTTTAATGCACGTCGATTTAAGTCTAAATTTCGAAACTTCTCTTTATGGATTAGCGTCGTGTTTACACACTGCACGTACAAAGTTACGGCAAGTTGGACTAACGCTGTTCGAGGAAATGTTCTACCATACATCCTCAGCGTGAAACTAGCGTTCAAATACAATTCAATTTTAGGTTCAATCAAGATTAATTTTCTCGTTTGATCTTCTTAAACACTGACTTTCATCAATCCTACTTCTCTGCCGCTTTGAAAAGTAGCAAACTGTATAAAAATATTACTCAGAAAATAATTTGCTTGTACTTATAATGTATGAATATTTTGAATTGTTGGAGACTGGGAAGCATTATAACGAAGATATTAAAATTATAGAGCATCGTGTTTCCAAAGAAATCTGAGTTTGAAAATCTCTGAATTCAGAAATATTTATGAATTTTAAGTTTCTCTTCTTACCTTTAACTTTTAGAATTTATACTTTCTCAATCAATAAGGTTGACTGTGACGCGAAATTTGTACGTTCGATTAATGGGACAAATTATTTAATTCCCATGGAATGTTATATTGCAGTAAACTACAATGAAAGCGTATTTTTCGTTTTGTTTTTTGTGTTATTTTAAATTCTTTGTTCATCCCGTTTTAATTATTTGAAAATATTTATATAGACACAGAAATAGTGAACATCGTAGCAGTCAACATGATAATGGACTTCAAATCCAGTTGTTCCTGGATTTAAAACCACCCCTTTTCTTTTCTCCAACAGAGGATTTATAATATATATATTCCTCCAATTAATAAAGATTTAATGAAGAAAACCGATCTATAAAATTCATTCTGTCTTCCTAATGATACTAATGATTTCGCTACACTATTCGATGTAAAATTTCACAAACAAAGCCAAAAAAAAAAAAAAAAATGCGGAAAAAGTGAGACAGGCGCAGCAAACGTTCGAAACATTTCCGCGAGTGTTTGTTCAGCGAACGTTTCCGTCGTGCACGTCGAAGAACTCGGATGATTTAAAGCGTCGCGTCGCATCGCGTCTCAGTAAAAGTCGTTGAAATTTCGCGACGTAAACGAGCGTCATTTGACGCTACTTTCGATACGAGCGGAGTTTAGTAGAGCAGAAAACAAGCTAATTCAAAGGCAGCGACTCGACGTTCCGGCGAACGAAAACGGTAGATAGGCGGGTGAAGAGGGGCGGATAGGAAGCTTAAAGGAAGCACCATCGATCGACGGCGTGCCAGCTTTAATAGCCAGTGTTTATCGTCAATACGAGGCTTCCGGAGGCGGAGGCTCCTTATATGAGAGCACGGAGGACCGATCTCTTATGCTCTGTCAGACGCGAATCAGAGATACGGCTTTGATTCCAAACGCTGAGTGAAGTCCTGGGCAATTAGGGGAATATTTCGAGTTTCCTTCTAATCTAATTTTCCTCGGTTATGCAAATTTAACCGGGCAACGGATGGAGGAACGTACGACGACGTTCGGGAACCGTTTCCATCGTTGGTCAAACGTTCATGCTTTCGTAACCGTACGTACACACCATTGTAATTACACGAGCGTAATTAAGATTAAGCGAACGTATCTCGGCGAATGTCGAGAGTATGATTTACTCTGACTGCGATTTATTTCAATTTCGTTGCTGTAACTGTAACTGAGCTTCTTACTTACTGCAACTGCAACTGAGCTTCTTACTTACCGTACTGTAACTTCTGAAGCGTTCTTCTCCTCGTTCGTCGTGCTCTCGGGCGAATTTCATTTCGGTTATTTTCCTTCGAGCAGAATCCCCCCCTCCCCCATCTCAGTGTGTCGAATATAGAAAGTTAATTTCGATTTCTTCGAAATACCTTTCACGCGGAAACAATTAATCACTCTATATCAGTGTCGTTAGTATATCCAAACAATTTCTTTGTACTAGGACATCTCTTATTCTTAGCTTCATAAATCTTAATAACAATAGGCTAGGATTACTCGGCAGGGATCTCAAGATTTGGAATAACTACGAGAGGATGAATCTCAATAGAAATTGAACTGAACTGCAAATCTCAGGTCGCGAAAGTTGAACAAAATTGATTGGCCAGGTTAGAGCTATCGTAGAGTACCATCGTCACAATTGAAAGGATTACACCGATCTGATTCGCGTCTCCTCAAAGAAACGTGTTTGGTCGAAACAGAAGGCTGTTCGCGACGTAGCGGGAAGAAAGTTGCTTCCGCGTCGATACGTCCAACCAGTTTCCTTCCAGGTACTTTAGCAATCAATTCGCGGAGCGGAGGCAGACTAGGGATGGTTGACCTACATAGCGGGAGCCGACTGGCGTGATAATCGATCGATCGCGGAAATTTGCGCATACCCTGAACGCGCGACGAAGTCCAGGGACGGTCGGTGACCCTCTTCATGCCCGAGAATGCTCTCTTTCTCTCTCTCCCTCTCTCTGTCTTTGTCTCTCTCTCTCTTCTTCTCCTCTCTCATCTCTCTTCCGTGCCGGTTCATCCTTTGTTCGTCAGGGTTTACACTGGAAACAGCCGCTTCAGTGCTGTTGTACTTAATTAACACGCTACCTTTCAGCGTTCGGTCGAGAGCTTGATCCGACAGCCAGAAACCGGCCGTGCTTTCACCGCTTGATCATTTCGGCAAACAGTGGACCGACCGCGCAAACTGATTCGACAAGGAGGACGCGTTGTCTCTCTCTCTCTCTCTCTCGCGTTGTGTCCCCTGTCATTGTACACATGCACGCGCGCGTGGCGAACGGCGACGAAAAGAACGCGAAGCGTTCCGCGACGATCGCGATCGCGAGCGAAATCGGCGACAAAGAACCGGCTCGCGTCATTTGACGTCGCCGACAAACGCTCCGTTTGTCGAAAGCGACCGATCGAAACGCGTGTTTCGATGTCTTTGGGAAGCGCAGACCTTTCGATCCGATCCCCCTCCACCGGCCGTTCAACTTGATTAACGCTCACCCTCGGCGTTGTTCGATCAAGGATTCAATCCGGTACCGGGTTTAATGATTTTGGTAAACAACGCCTGCTATGACAAACAAA
Organism: Frieseomelitta varia; assembly: GCF_011392965.1. Classification (NCBI taxonomy): domain Eukaryota; kingdom Metazoa; phylum Arthropoda; class Insecta; order Hymenoptera; family Apidae; genus Frieseomelitta; species Frieseomelitta varia. The sequence continues at coordinate 733,930 of NW_025109955.1, forward strand.
GGGATTCCGCGTCTGTTGTCGGAGCAGCGGCTGAATAGCAATATGATGAGGCTTACCGAGCGAATCGAACGGGACCCGGCGGAAGCTGTAATTCCGATTGGATAGCATAGAAAGCAAAATATCGCTCGCGGCATTATCAACGATCAAACCAGTGTCCCAAACCCCTCCTCTCTTCACCCATTCCCTCACCCCCTCCTTCCACGAAACGAACAGAGCGTTTGCTTTTGGGATTTGTCGATCGTCCACTGTGTCTTCCCGTTGCTCTCGCACCATTGTCTCGGACCATTGTGACGCTCACGTTCAATTATGCGAACGACAGATACGGATAGAGATTCGCCTTTTGCAATTTGTGGATTATTGCTGGTATCTTTTCCTTCCTTTTTTTTATTGAACTTTCTCTTTTTCTTTTAAATTTTCTTCTCTATTCTTTTTATTTTTTCTTAAGTTCTTCCGTTTCGTCTTTGTATCGTCGCGATGTCGTCGGAGCATTTGTTCGTTCTAAAATAATTGTTCTGGCGCAGAGGCGTCAGTCAGGTCAATTCCTACAAAGCCTCGGCCCTGCCGAGAATTGCCAGATGTGCTAACATACCTCTCATCTAAGGATACTTTCTCTGGCCTTGGAGAGAGAGAGAGACAGTATGTGGAAAAGCTCGGTAGGGCATAAACAAAGCCTTGTCTAAGAAACAAGGCGCCTTGGCCGGCTCCAGAAAGTCGCCTACCAATTCTAAAGGCGACGTAGATTCACGTAGCGAACAGACGAT